>NW_027250799.1:1914378-1986878 GCF_044704955.1 Pristiophorus japonicus | reverse complement strand
AGATAGAGTGAGACAGAGAGAGAGAGAGAGAGAGAGGCAGAGAGAGTGTGTGTGTCTCTCTATCTGTCTCTCATTCTGTATAGATTCTGGGATTGATACAGGGCTATAGGGAGAGAGCGGGGCTGTGGGTTTAGTTTGGGATTGATACAGGGCTATGGGGAGAGAGCAGGGCAGTGGGATTAGTTTGGGATTGATACAGGGCTATGGGGAGAGAGCGGGGCAGTGAGATTAGTTTGGAGATTGATACAGGGCTATGGGGAGAGAGCGGGGCCGTGGGATTAACCTACATATCGATTGGTCAAATCAAATCGCAAGGGGTAGCCTGGAGGAGGAATACATAGAATGCATATGGGATTGTTTCTCAGAACAGTGTGTTACAGAACCTACAAGGGAGCAAGCTATCTTCGATCTGGTCCTGTGTAATGAGACAGGAATAATAAACGACCTCCTCGTAAAAGATCCTCTCAGAATGAATGATCACAGTAAGGTTGAATTTGTAATACAGATTGAGGGTGAAGAAATTGTGTCTCAAACAAGCGCACTATGCTTAAACAAAGGGGAATATAGTGGAATGAGGGTAGAGTTGGCTAAAGTTGACTGGGAGCACAGAATAAACGGTAGCACAATTGAGGAAAAGTCGGGGACTTTTAAGGAGCTCTTTCATACTGCTCAACAAAAATATATTCCAGTGAAAAAGAAGGGCGGTAAGAGAAGGAATAACCAGCCGTGTATAACCAAGGAAATAAAGGAGAGTATCAAATTAAAAACCAATGCGTATAAGGTGGCCAAGGTTCGTGGGAAACCAGAAGATTGGGAAAATTTTAAACGACAGCAAATAATGACTAAGAAAGCTTTAAAGAAAGGAAAGATAGATTACGAAAGTAAATTTGCGCAAAACATAAAAAGAGATAGTAAAAGCTTTTACCGATATATAAAACGGAAGAGAGTGACAAAAGTAAATGTTGGTCACTTAGAAGATGAAAAGGGGGATTTAATAATGGGAAATGTGGGAATGGCTGAGAACTTAAACAATTATTTTGCTTCGGTCTTCACTGTGGAAGGTACAAAAACCATGGCAAAAATTGCTGGTCACGGGAATGTGGGAAGGGAGGACCTTGAGACAATCACTATCACTTGGGGGGTAGTGCTGGACAGGCTAATGGGACTCAAGGTAGACAAGTCCCCTCGTCCTGATGAAATGCATCCCAGGGAATTAAAAGAGATGGCAGAAGTTATAGCAGATGCATTCGTTATAATCTACGAAAATTCTCAGGACTCTGGGGAGGTACCAGCGGATTGGAAAGCAGCTAATGTAACGCCTCTGTTTAAAAAAGGGGGCAGACAAAAGGCAGGTACCTTTCGGCTGGTTAGTTTACCATCTGTAGTGGGGAAAATGCTTGAAACTATCATTAAGGAAGAAATAGCGGGACATCTAGATAGGAATAGTGCAATCAAGCTGACGCAGCATGCATTAATGAAGGGGAAATCAAGTTTAACTAATTTACTGGAATTTTTTGAGGATATAACGAGCATGGTGGATAGAGGTGTACCGATGGATGTGGTGTATTTAGATTTCCAAAAGGCATTCGATAAGGTGCCACACAAAAGGTTACTGCAGAAGATAAAGGTACGCGGAGTCAGAGGAAATGTATTAGCATGGATAGAGAATTGGCTGGCGAACAGAAAGCAGAGAGTCGGGATAAATGGGTCCTTTTCAGGTTGGAAATCGGTAGTTAGTGGTGTGCCACAGGGATCGGTGCTGGGACCACAACTATTTACAATATACATAGATGACCTTCAAGAGGGGACAGAGAGTAGTGTAACAAAATTTGCAGATGACACAAAGATTAGTGGGAAAGCGCGTTGTGTAGAGGAAACAGAGAGGCTGCAACGAGATTTAGATAGGTTAACCGAATGGGCTAAGGTTTGGCAGATGTAATACAATGTCGGAAAGTGTGAGGTCGTCCACCTTGGGAAAAAAAACAGTAAAAGGGAATATTATTTGAATGGGGAGAAATTACAACATGCTGCGGTGCAGAGGGACCTGGGGGTCCTTGTGCATGATCACAAAAAGTTAGTTTGCAGGTGAAGCAGGTGACCAGGAAGGCGAATGGGATGTTGGTCTTCATTACGAGAGGGATTGAGTACAAAAGCAGGGAGGTCCTGCTGCAACTGTATAGGTTATTGGTGAGGCCGCACCTGGAGTACTGCATGCAGTTTTGATCACCTTACTTAAGGAAGGATATATTAGCTTTGGAAGGGGTATAGAGACGATTCACTAGGCTGATTCCGGAGATGTGTGTGTTACCTTATGATGATAGATTGAGCAGACTGGGTCTTTACTAGTTGGAGTTCAGAAGGATGAGGGGTGATCTTATAGAAACATTTAAAATAATGTAAGGGATAGACAAGATCGAGGCAGAGAGGTTGTTCCCACTGGTCGGGGAGACTGGAACTAGGGGCACAGCCACAAAATAAGGGGGAGCCAATTTAAAACCGAGTTGAGAAGGAATTTCTTCTCCCAGAGGGTTGTGAATCTGTGGAATTCTCTGCCCAAGGAAGCAGTTGAGGCTAGCTCATTGAATGTATTCAAGTCGCAGGTAGATAGATTTTTAACCAATAAGATAATTAAGGGTTATGGGGAGCGGGCGGGTAAGTGGAGCTGAGTCCACGGCCAGATCAGCCATGATCTTGTTGAATGGCGGAGCAGGCTTGAGGGGCGAGATGGTCTACTCCTGTTACTAATTCTTATGTTCTTATGTTCTCTCCGTCTCTCGCTCCCCCTCTCTCTCTCTCTCGCTCCCCTCTCTCTCCGTCTCTCGCACCCCCTCTCCGTCTCTCGCTACCGCTCTCGCTCCGTCTCTCGCCACCCCCCCTCTCTCTCTCTGTCTCTCGCTCCCCCTCTCTCTCTCCGTCTCTCGCACCCCCTCTCCGTCTCTCGCTACCGCTCTCGCTCCGTCTCTCGCCACCCCCACCCTCTCTCTCTCCGTCTCTCGCTCCCCCTCTCTCTCTCTCTCGCTCCCCTCTCTCTCACCGTCTCTCGCATCCCATCTCCGTCTCTCGCTACCCCTCTCGCTCCGTCTCTCGCCACCCCCCCCCTCTCTCTCTCTGTCTCTCGCTCCCCCTCTCTCTCTCCGTCTCTCGCACACCCTCTCTCTCTCCGTCTCACCCTCTCTGCTTCTCTCGCTCCCCCTCACTCTCTCTCTCCCGGTTTCTCGCTGCCCCTCTCTCTCTCCCCATCTCTCGCTCCCCCTCTATCCGTTTCTCGCTCACCCTCTCTCTCTCTACCTCTCTCTCTCTCTCTCTCCGTCTCTCGATCCCCGTCATTCTCTCTCCGTCTCTCGCAGCCCTTCTCTCTCCGTCTCAACCTCTCTCCTTCTCTCGCTCCCCCTCTCTCCGTCTCTCGCTCAAACCTCTCTCGCTCTACCTCTCTCTCTCTCTCTCTCTCTCTCTCCGTCTCTCGATCCCCGTCATTCTCTCTCCATCTCTGGCACCCCCTCTCTCTCCATCTCTCCCTCCCCCTCTCTCTCCGTCTCTCCCTCCCCCTCTCTCTCTTCGTCTCTCGCTCCCCCTCTCTCTCTCCTTCTCTCGCTCTTCCTCTCCCTCTCTCCGTCTCTCGCTTCCGCTCTCTCTCTCGCTCCCCCTCTCACCGTCTCTCGCTCCCACTCTCTCTCTAGCTCCCCCTCTCTCTCTCTGTCTCTCGCTCCCCGTCTCGCTCTCCCTGTCTCTTGCTCCCCCTCTCTCTCTCCGCCTGTCACTTCCCCTCTCTCTCTCTCCGTCTCTCGCTCCCCCTCTCAATCTCCGTCTCTCGCTCCCCATCTCTCTCTCCTGCTCACTCCCCCTCTCTCTCTCCGTCTCTCGCTCCCCCTCTCTCTCTGTCTCCCTTACCATCTCTCGCTACCCCTCTCTCGCTGCCTCTCTCCGTCACTCCCTTCCACTCTATCGACCCCCCTTTCGCTCTATCTCTCGCTCCCCCGCTCTTTCTACCCGTCTCTCGCTCCACCTCTCTCTCTGTGTCTCACGCAACCCCTCTCTCTCCGTCTCTCGCTCCCCCCCTCTCTCTCTCTCTCTCTGTATCTCGCTCCCCCAATCTCTCTCCGTATCTCGCTCCCCCTCTCTCTCTCCGTATCTCGCTCTCCCTCTCTCTCTCCGTATATCGCTCCCCCTCTCTCTCCGTCTCTCATTCCCCCTCTCTTTCTCTGTCTCTCGCTCCACCTCTCTTTCTCCGTCTCTCGCTCCACCTCTCCTTCTCCATCTCTCGCTCGCCCTCTCTCTCTCTCCATCTCTCGCTCCCGCTCTCTCGCTCTCTGCGTCTCTCGCTCCCCCTCTCTCTCCTTCCCTCGCTCCCATTTTCTCTCTCCGTCTCTCGCTCCCCCTCACTCTCACCCCCTCGCTGTCTCTCCCCGAATCTCGCCGACCCTCACTCTCTCCGTCTCTTGATCCCCCTCTCTCGCTCTCTCCGTCTCTCGCTCCCTCTCTCTCTCTCCGTCTCTCACTCCACCTCTCTCTCTCTCTCCGTCTCTCGCTACCCCTCTCTCTCTCTCCATCTCTCGCTCCCCCTCTCTCGCTCACCGTCTCTCGCTCCCCCTCTCTCGCTCTCTCCATCTCTCCATCTCTCGCTCCCTCTCTCTCTCTCCCAGTCTCTCGCTCCCTCTCTCTCCCTCTGTCTCTCGCTTGCCCTCTCACCGTCTCTCGCTACCCCTCTCTCTCCATCTCTTGCTCCCTCTCTCTCTCTCCATCTCTCGCTCCCCCTCTCTCGCTCACCGTCTCTCGCTCCCCCTCTCTCGCTCCCCCTCTCTCGCTCTCTCCATCTCTCCATCTCACGCTCCCTCTCTCTCTCTCCCAGTCTCTCGCTCCCTCTCTTTCCCTCTGTCTCTCGCTTGCCCTCTCACCGTCTGTCGCTCCCTCTCTCTCTCTCTCTCCATCTCTAGCTCCCCCTCTCTCCCTCCATCTCTCGCTCCCTCTCTCTCTCGCTCCCCCCTCTCTCACCTAATCTCTCTCTCCGTCTCTCGTTCCCCCGCTCTCTTTTTCCGGCTCTCTCTCTCCGTCTCTCGATCCCCCTCTCTTTCTCTGTCTCTCGCTCTCCCACTCCATCTCTCGCTCCCCCCTCTCTCTCCGTCTCTTGCTCCCCCTCTCTCTCTCCATCTCTCGATCCCCCTCTCTCGCTCCGCCTCTCTCTCTCCGTCTCTCGCTCCCCTTTTCACTCTCCGACTCTCGCTCCCCCTCTCACTCTCCGTCTCTCGCTCCCCCTCTCACTCTCTCCATCTCTCGCTCCCGCTCTCTCTCTCCATCACTCGCTACCCCTGTCTCTCTCTCTCTCTCCGTCTCTCGCTCGCCCCCTATCTCTGTCTCTCGCTCCCCCTCTCTCTCTTCGTCTCTCGCTCCCCTCTCTCTCTCTCCTTCTCTCGATCCCCCTCTCACTCTTGGTCTGTCGCACTCTCTCTCTCCGTCTCTAGCTCCCCCTCTCTCCCTACACGTCTCTCTCTCCATCTCTCGCTCCCTCTCTCTCTCTCCGTCCCTCGCTCCCCTTCTCACTCTCCGTCTCTCGCTCTCCCCTCTCTCACCCACTCTCACTCCATCTCTCGTTCCCTCGCTCTCTCTTTCCGGCTCTCTTTCTACGTCTCTCGCTCCCCCTCTGCATCTGCGTCTCTCGCTCTCTCTCTCCGTCTCTCGCTCCCCCTCTCCATCTGCATCTCTCGCTCTCTCTCTCCGTCTCTCGCTCTCCCCTCTCTCACACATTCTCTCTCCATCTCTCGTTCCCCCGCTCTCTCTTTCCGGCTCTCTCTCTCCATCTCTCGCTCCCCCTCTCCATCTGCGTCTCTCGCTCTCTCTCTCCGTCTCTCTCTCCCCCTCTCAGTCTCCGTCTCTCGCTCCCACTTTCACTCTCCGAGTCTCGCTCCCCATCTCACTCTCTGTCTCTCGCTCCCCCTCTCACTCTCCGTCTCTCGCTCCCCCTCTCACTCTCTCCGTCTCTCGTTCCCGCTCTCTCTCTCCATCACTCGCCCCCCCCTTTCTCCGTCTCTCTCTGCCTCTCTCTCTCTCTCCGTCTCTCGCTCACCCTCTCTCTCTCTGTCTCTCTCTCCCCATCTCCCTCTCCGACTCTCGCTACCCCTCTCTCTCTCTCTCTCTCTCTCTCCGTCTCTCGATCCCCCCTATCTCTATCTCTCGCTCCCCCTCACTCTCACCCCCTCGCTATCTCTCTCCGATTCTCGTCCACCCTCACTCTCTCCGTCTCTTGCTCCCACTCCCTCTCTCCGTCTCTCACTCTCCGTCTCTCGCTCCCCCTCTCTCTCTCTCCTCCTTTCCCTCCCCCTCTCTCTCGCCATCTCTCGCTCCCCCTTTCTCTCTCCGTCTCTCGCTCCCCCTCTCTCACTCTCTCTCCATCTCTCGCTACCCCTGTCTCCATCTCTCCATCTCTCGCTCCCTCTGTCTCTCTCGCAGTCACTCGCCCCCTCTCTCTCCCTCTCTCTCTCGCTACCCCTCTCTTTCCGTCTCTCGCTCCCCCTCTCACTCTCCGTCTGTCGCTCCCTCTCTCTCTCTCTCTCTCCGTCTCTGGCTCCCCCTCTCTCCCTCCATCTCTCGCACCCTCCCTCTCTCGCTCCCCCCCTCTCACCTAAACTCTCTCTCCGTCTCTCGTTCCCCCGCTCTCTTTTTCCGGCTCTCTCTCTTCATCTCTCGCACCCCTCTCTCTCTCTACTCTCGGTCGCTCGCTCCATCTCTCGCTCCCCCCTCTCTCTCCGTCTCTTGCTCATGCTCTCTCTCTCCATCTCTCGCTCTCCCTCTCTCGCTCCCACTCTCTCTCTCCGTATCTCACTTCCCATCTCCGGCTATCACTCCCCCTCTCTCTCTCCGTCTCTCGCTTCCGCTCTCTCACTCCCCCTCTCTCTCTCTCTCTCTCGCGCTCACTCTCTCTCTCTCTCTCTCCATCTCTCACTCCCCCTCGTTCTCTCTGTCTCTCGCACCCCCTCTCTCTCCGTCTCTCACGGCACCTCTCTCCCATCGTCGCTCGCTCCCCCTCTCTCTCTCTCCCTCCGTCTCTCGCTTCCCCTCTCCCTCTCTCGCTCCCCATCTCTCGCTCTCTCCCCGTCTCTCGCTCCCTCTCTCTCTCTCCCAGTCTCTCGCTCCCTCTCTCTCCTTCTGTCTCTCGCTCCCCCTCTCACCGTCTCTCGCTACCCCTCTCTCTCTCCATCTCTCGCTCCCCCTCTCTCTCTCTCCCTCCGTCTCTCGCTTCCCCTCTCCCTCTCTCGCTCCCCATCTCTCGCTCTCTCCCCGTCTCTCGCTCCCTCTCTCTCTCTCCCAGTCTCTCGCTCCCTCTCTCTCCTTCTGTCTCTCGCTCCCCCTTTCACCGTCTCTCGCTACCCCTCTCACTCTCCGTCTGTAGCTCCCTCTCTCTCTCTCTCTCTCTGTCTCTGGCTCCCCCTCTCTCCCTCCATCTCTCGCTCCCTCCCTCTCTCGCTCCCCCCTCTCTCACCTAAACTCTCTCTCCGTCTCTCGTTCCCCCGCTCTCTCTCTCCGTCTCTCGCTCCCCCTCTCTCTCTCTACTCTCGCTCTCTCGCTCCATCTCTCGCTTCCTCCCCCTCTCTCCGTCTCTTGCTCCTGCTCTCACTCTCCATCTCTCGCTCTTCCTCTCTCGCTCCCCCTCTCTCTCTCCCCCTCTCTCTCTCCGTATCTCACTTCCCCTCTCCGTCTCTTACTCCCCCTCTTCCTCTCCGTCTCTCACTCCCACTCTCTCTCTCAGTCTCTCGCTTCCGCTCTCTCGCTCCCCCTCTCTCTCTCTCTCGCTCCCTCTCTCTCTCTCTCTCTCTCCCGCTCGCTCTCTCTCACTCTCTCTCTCTCCATCTCTCACTCCCCCTCGTTCTCTCTGTCTCTCGCACCCCTTATCTCTCCGTCTCTCACGGCACCTCTCTCCCATCGTCGCTCGCTCCCCCTCTCTCTCTCTCTCTCCGTCTGTCGCTTCCCCTCTCCCTCTCTCGCTCCCCATCTCTCGCTCTCTCCCCGTCTCTCGCTCCCTCTCTCCGTCTCTCGCCCCCCCTCTCTCACTCCATCTCTCGCTTCCCCTCATCTCCCCCGCTATCTCACTCTCCATCTCTCACTCTCCATCTCTCACTCCCTCTGTGTCTTTCGATCCTTCTCTCTCTCTCTCCCAGTCTCTCGCTCCCTCTCTCTCCGTCTCTCGCTCCCCCTCTCTCTCTCCATCTCTCGCTACCCCTTTCACCGTCTCTCGATACCCCTCTCTCTCTCTATGTCTCTTGCTTCCGCTCTCGCTCACCCTCTCTCTCTCCATCTCGCGCCCCCTCTTTCTCTCTCCGTCCCTCGCTCCCCTTCTCTCTCTCCGTCTTTCGTTCCCCCGCTCTCTCTTTCCAGCTATCTCTCTCCGTCTCTTGCTCCCCCTCTCCATCTGCGCATCTCGCTCTCTCTCTCCGTCTCTCGCTCCCCCTCTCACTCTCCATCTCTCGCTCCCCCTTTCACTCTCCGACTCTCGCTCCCCCTCTCACCCTCCATCTCTCGCTACCCCTCTCACTCTCCGTCTCTCACTCGCCCTCTCACTCACTCCGTCTCTCGCTCCCGCTCTCTCTCTCCATCACTCGCCCCTCCCCCTTCACCATCTCTCGCTGCCACTCTCTCTCTCTCCGTCTCTCGCTCGCCCTCTCTCTTTCTCTGTCTCCCCCTCTCCCTCTCCGTCTCTCGCTACCCCTCTCTCTCTCTCTCTCTCCGTCTCTCAGTCCCCCCATCTCTGTCTCTTGCTCCCCCTCTCTCTCCTCGTCTCTCGCTCCCCCACTCTCTCTCTCCGTCTCTCACTCCCCCTCTCCCTCTGCGTCTCTCGCTCTCTCTCTCCGTCTCTCGCTCCCCATCTCTCTCTCCGTCTCTCGCAACTCTTCTCTCTCTCTCTGTCTCTCGCTCCCACTCCCTCTCTCCCTCTCCATCTCTCGCAACTCCTCTCTCTCTCTCCGTCTCTCGTTCCCACTTTTTCTCTCCGTCACGCGCTCCCTCTCTCTCTCTCCGTCTCTCGCAACTCCTCTGTCTCTCTCCGTCACTCTCTCCCACTCCCTCTCTCCGTCTCGCGCTCCATCTCTCTCTCTCTGGCTCTCCGTCTCTCGCTCCCCCTCTCTCTCTCCATCTCTCGCTCCCCGTCTCTCTCTCCATCGCTGGCTCCCCCTCTCTCTCTCTCCATCTCTCGCTTCCCCCCTCTCTAGCTCTCCGCCTCTCTCTCCGTCTCTCGCTCCCCCCTCTCTCTCCTTCTCTCGCTCCCCCTCTCACTCTCCGTCTCTCGCTTCCCCTCTCTCTATCTCCGTCTATCGCTTCCCCTCTCTCTCCGTCTCTTGCTCCCTCTCTCTCTCTCACCGTCTCTCGCTCCCTCTCTCACTGTCTCTCGCTCCCTCTCTCTCTCTCTCCGTCTCTCGCTCTCTCTCTCTCCTCCTTTCCCTCCCGCTCTCTCTCGCCATCTCTCGCTCCCCCTCTCTCTCTCCATCTCTCACACCCCCTCACTCGCTCTCTCCGTCTCTCGCTCCCTCTCTCTCTCTCCGTCTCTCGCTCCCCCTCTCTCTCTCTCTCTCCATCTCTCGCTACCCCTGTCTCCATCTCTCCATCTCTCGCTCCCTCTCTCTCTCTCCCAGTCTCTCGCTCCCTCTCTCTCCCTCTGTCTCTCGCTCCCCCTCTCACCGTCTCTCGCTACCCCTCTCTTTCCGTCTCTCGCTCCCCCTCTCACTCTCCGTCTGTATCTCCCTCTCTCTCTCTCTCTCTCCATCTCTGGCTCCCCCTCTCTCCCTCCATCTCTCGCTCCTTCCCTCTCTCGCTCCCCCCTCTCTCACCTCAACTCTCTCTCCGTCTCTCGTTCCCCCGCTCTCTCTCTCCGTCTCTCGCTCCCCCTCTCTCTCTCTACTCTCGCTCTCTCGCTCCATCTCTCGCTCCCCCCCCTCTCTCCGTCTCTTGCTCCTGCTCTCTCTCTCCATCTCTCGCTCTCCCTCTCTCGCTCCCCCTCTCTCTCCGTATCTCACTTCCCCTCTCCGTCTCTCACTGCCCCTCTCTCTCTCCGTCCCTCACTCCCCTTCTCTCTCTCCGTCTCTCGCTTCCGCTCTCTCGCTCCCCCTCTCTCTCTCTCTCGCTCCCTCTCTCTCTCTCACTCTCTCCCGTTCACTCTCTCTCTCTCTCTCTCTCTCCATCTCTCACTCCCCCTCGTTCTCTCTGTCTCTCGCACCCACTCTCTCTCCGTCTCTCCGTCTCTCGCTTCCCCTCTCCCTCTCTCGCTCCCCATCTCTCGATCTCTCCCCATCTCTCGCTCCCTCTCTCCGTCTCTCGCCCCCCCTCTCTCACTCCATCTCTCGCTTCCCCCCTCTCTCTCACCCGCTATCTCACTCTCCATCTCTCACTCGCCATCTCTCACTCTCCATCTCTCACTCTCCATCTCTCACTCTCCATCTCTCACTCCCTCTGTGTCTCTCGCTCCTTCTCTCTCTCTCTCCCAGTCTCTCGCTCCCTCTCTCTCCGTCTCTCGCTCCCTCTCTCTCTCTCCATCTCTCGCTCGCCCTCTCTCTTTCTCTCTCTCCCCCTTTCCCTCTCCGTCTCTTGCTACACCTCTCTCTCTCTCTCTCTCCGTCTCTCAGTCCCCCCCATCTCTGTCTCTTGCTCCCCCTCTCTCTCTTCGTCTCTCGCTCCCCCACTCTCTCTCTCCGTCTCTCACTCCCCCTCTCGCTCTGCGTCTCTCGCTCTCTCCCTCCATCTCTCGCTCCCCATCTCTCTCTCCGTCTCTCGCAACCCATCTCTCTCTCTCTCCGTCTCGCGCTCCCTCTCTCTCTCTCTATCTCTCGCTCCCCGTCTCTCACTGCCCCTCTCTCTCTCCTCCATCTCTCGCTACCCTCACTCTCTCTGCGTCTCTCGCTCCCCCTCTGTCTCTCCGTCTCTCGCTCCCACTCTCCGGCTCTCACTCCCCCTCTCTCTCTCCATCTCTCATTCCCGCTCTCTCTCTCCGTATCTCGCTTCCCCTCTCTCGCTGCCACCTCTCTCTCTCTGTCTCTCGCTCCCTCTCGCTCCCTCTCTCTCTCTCTCTCGAGCTCCCCCTCGTTCTCTCCGTCTCTGGCACCCCGCTCTCTCTCCGTCTCTCCCTACATCTCTCTCTCCCTCTCCGTCTTTCGCTCCCTACCTTTCTCTCTGCCTCTCGCTCCCGCTCTCTCTTCGTCTCTCACAACTCCTCTCTCTCACCATCTCTCGCAACTCTTCTCTCTCTCTCCGTCTCTCGCTCCCACTCCCTCTCTCCCTCTCCGTCTCTCGCAACTCCTCTCTCTCTCTCCGACTCTCGCTCCCACTTTTTCTCTCCGTCTCGCGCTCCCTCTCTCTCTCTCCGTCTCTCGCAACTCCTCTCTCTCTCTCCGTCTCTCGCTCCCCCTCTCACTCTCCGTCTCTGGCTCCCCCTCTCACTCTCTCCGTCTCTCGCTCCCGCTCTCTCTCTCTTACCCCCCATCCTTTCTCCGTCTCTCGCTGCCTCTCTCTCTCTCTCCGTCTCTCGCTCACCCTCTCTCTCTCTGTCTCTCTCTCCCTCTCTCTCTCTCCGACTCTCGCTACTCCTCTCTCTCTCTCTCTCTCCGATTCTCGCCCACCCTCACTCTCTCCGTCTCATGCTCCCCCTCCCTCTCTCCATCTCTCACTCTCCGTCTCTCGCTCCCTCTCTCTCTCTCACCGTCTCTCGCTCCCTCTCTCAACGTCTCTCGCTCCCTATCTCTCTCTCTCTGTCTCTCGCTCTCTATCTCTCCTCCTTTCCCTCCCCCTCTCTCTCGCCATCTCTCTCTCCCCCTCTCTCGCTCTCTCCGTCTCTCGCTCCCTCTCTCTCTCTCCGTCTCTCGCTCCACCTCGCTCTCTCTCTCTCCATCTCTCGCTACCCCTGTCTCCATTTCTCCATCTCTCACTCCCTCTCTCTCTCTCCCAGTCTCTCGCTCCCCCTCTCACCGTCTCTCGCTACCTCTCTCTTTCCGTCTCTTGCTCCCCCTGCACTCTCCCTCTGTAGCTCCCTTTCTCTCTCTCTCTCTCCGTCTCTGGATACCCCTCTCTCCCTCCATCTCTCGCTCCCTCCCTCTCTCGCTCCATGCTCTCTCACCTAAACTCTCTCTCCGTCTCTCGTTCCCCTGCTCTCTCTCTCCGTCTCTCGCTCCCCCTCTCTCTCTCTACTCTCGCTCTCTCGCTCCATCTCTCGCTCCCGCCCTCTCTCTCCGTCTCTTGCTCCTGCTCTCTCTCTCCATCTCTCGCTCTCCCTCTCTCGCTCCCCCTCTCTCTCTCCGTATCTCACTTCCCCGCTCCGTCTCTCACTCCCCCTTTCTCTCTCCGTCTCTCACTCCCCCTCTCTCTCTCCGTCTCTCCCTTCCGCTCTCTCGCTCCCCCTCTCTCTCTCTCTCGCTCCCTCTCTCTCTCTCTCTCTCTCTCCCGCTCACTCTCTCTATCTCTCTCTCTCCATCTCTCACTCCCCCTCGTTCTCTCTGTCTTTCGCACCCCCTCTCTCTCCGTCTCTCACGGCACCTCTCTCCCATTGTCACTTGCTCTCCCTCTCTCTCTCTCTCTCCGTCTCTCGCTTCCCCTCGCCCTCTCTCGCTCCCCATCTCTCGCTCTCTCCCCGTCTCTCGCTCCCTCGCTCCGTCTCTCGCCCCCCCTCTCTCACTCCATCTCTCGCTTCCCTTTCTATCTCCCCCGCTATCTCACTCTCCATCTCTCACTCGCCATCTCTCACTCTCCATCTCTCACTCTCCATCTCTCACTCTCCATCTCTCACTCTCTCTGTGTCTCTCGCTCCTTCTCTCTCTCTCTCCCAGTCTCTCGCTCCCTCTCTCTCTGTCTCTCGCTCCCCCTCTCTCTCTCCATCTCTCGCTCCCCCTCTCCCCGTCTCTCGCTCCCCCTCTCTCTCTCTCTGTCTCTTGCTCCCCCTCTCGCTCACCCTCTCTCTCTCTCCATCTCTCTCTCCCTCTCTCTGTCACCGTCCCTCGCTCCCCTTCTCTCTCTCCGTCTCTCGCTCTCCCCTCTCTCACTCACTCTCTCTCCGTCTCTCGCTCTCCCCTCTCTCACTCACTCTCTCTCCGTCTCTCGTTCCCCCGCATTCTCTTTCCGGCTATCTCTCTCCGTCTCTCGCTCCCCCTCTCTATCTGCGCCTCTCGCTCGCTCTCTCCGTCTCTCGCTCCCCCTCTCACTCTCCATCTCTCGCTCCCCCTTTCACTCTCCGATTCTCGCTCCCCCTCTCACCCTCCATCTCTCGCTACCCCTCTCACTCTCCGTCTCGCACTCCCCCTCTCACTCTCTCCGTCTCTCGCTCCCACTCTCTCTCTCCATCACTGGCCCCTACGCCTTCACCGTCTCTCGCTGCCTCTCTCTCTCTCCATCTCTCGCTCGCCCTCTCTCTTTCTCTCTCTCCCCCTCTCCCTCTCCGTCTCTCGCTACCCCTCTCTCTCTCTCTCTCTCCGTCTCTCAGTCCCCCCCATCTCTGTCTCTTGCTCCCCCTCTCTCTCTTCGTCTCGCGCTCCCCCACTCTCTCTCTCCGTCTCTCACTCCCCCTCTCCCTCTGTGTCTCTCGCTCTCTCTCACCCTCTCTCGCTCCCCATCTCTCTCTCCGTCTCTCGCAACCCATCTCTCTCACTCCGTCTCTCGCTCCCACTCCCTCTCTCCGTCTCGCGCTCCCTCTCTCTCTCTCCAAGTCTCGCTCCCCGTCTCTCACTGCCCCTCTCTCTCTCTATGTCGCGCTACCCCCACTCTCTCTGCGTCTCTCGCTCCCCCTCTCGCTCTCCATCTCTCGCTCCCGCTCTCTCTCTCTGTCTCTCACTTCCCCTCTCTCGCTGCCACCTCTCTCTCTCTGTCTCTCGCTCCCTCTCGCTCCCTCTCTCTCTCTCTCTCTCGCTCCCCCTCGTTCTCTCCGTCTCTGGCACCCCCCTCTCTCTCCGTCTCTCACTGCATCTCTCTCTCTCTCTCCGTCTTTCGCTCCCTACCTTTCTCTCTATCTCTCGCTCCCGCTCTCTCTTCGTCTCTCACAACTCCTCTCTCTCACCGACTCTCGCAACTCTTCACTCTCTCTCCGTCTCTCGCTCCCACTCCCTCTCTCCCTCTCCGTCTCTCGCAACTCCTCTCTCTCTCTCCGTCTCTCGCTCCCACTTTTTCTCTCCGTCTCGCGCTACCTCTATCTCTCTCCGTCTCTAGCAACTCCTCTCTCTCTCTCCGTCTCTCGCCACCCACTCCCTCTCTCCGTCTCGCGCTCCATCTCTCTCTCTCCATCTCTCCGTCTCTCGCTCCCCCTCTCTCTCTCCATCTCTCGCTCCCCGTCTCTCTCTCTCCATCGCTGGCTCCCCCTCTCTCTTTCTCCATCTCTCGCTCCCCCCTCTCTAGCTCTCCGCCTCTCTCTCCTTCTCTCGCTCCCCCCTCTCTCGCCGTCTCTCGCAACCTCTTCTCTCTGCGTCTCTCGCCCACTCTCACTCTATCCGTCTCTTGCTCCCCCTCTCTCTCTAGCCTCTCTCTCTCCCTCTCTCGCTTCCTCTCTCGCTCCCGTTCTCTCTCTCCAACTCTCGCTCCCCCTCTCTCTCTCTGTGTCTCGCTCCCACTCTCCATCTGCATCTCTCGCTCAATCTCTCCGACTCTCGCTCACCCCTCACTCTCCATCTCTCGCTCCCGTTCTCTCTCTCCCTCTCTCTCTCCCTCTCTCTCTCCCCCTCTCTCGCCCTCTCTCTCTCCCTCTCTCTCTCCCTCTCGCTCCCCCTCTCGCACCCCCTCTTTCGCTCCCCCTCTCTCTCTCCCCGTCTATCACGTCCTCTCTCCATCTCTCACTCCGCTTCTCTCTCTCTGTCTCTCGCTATCCCCCTCACTCTCCGTTTCTCGCTTCCGCTCTCTCTCGCTCTCTCTCTCCCTCTCTCTCTGCGTCTCTCGCTCCCCCTCTCTCACTGTCCCCGTCTCTCACTTCCCCTCTCCGTCTCTCACTCCTCCTCTCTCTCTCCATCTCTCGCTCCCTCTCTCACTCTCCATCTCTCTGTCTCTCGCTCCCCTTCTTTCTCTCCATGTTTCGCTCCCCGTCTCTCACTGCCCCTCTCTCTCTCTCCGTCTCTCGCTCCCACCATCTCTCTCCACTTCTCTCTTTCTCCGTCTCTCGTTCCCCCGCTCTCTCTTTCCGGCTATCTCTCTCCGTTTCTCGCTCCCCCTCTCCATCTGCGACATCGCTCTCTCTCTCCGTCTCTCGCTCCCCCTCTCACTCTCCATCTCTCACTCCCGCTTTCACTCTCCGACTCTCGCTCCCCCTCTCATTCTCCATCTCTCGCTACCCTCTCACTCTCCGTCTCTCACTCCCACTCTCACTCTCTCCGTCTCTCGCTCCCGCTCTCTCTCTCCATCACTCGCCCATCCTTTCACCATCTCTCGCTGCCTCTCTCTCTCCGTCTCTCACTTCACCTCTACATCTCTCACTCCCCCTCTCTCCCTCCATCTCTCACTCCCCCTCTCTCTCTCCATCTCTCGCTTCCCCTCTCTCGCTGCCCCCTCACTCTCTCTCTCTCTCGCTCCCTCTCTCTCTCTCTCTCTCGCTCCCCCTCGTTCTCTCCGTATCTGGCACCCCCCTCTCTCTCCGTCTCTCACTACATCTCTCTCTCTCTCTCCGTCTTTCGCTCCCTACCTTTCTCTCTGTCTCTCGCTCCCGCTCTCTCTCCGTCTCTCACAACTCCTCTCTCTCACCCTCTCTCGCAACTCTTCTCTCCCCCCTCTCTCATCGCTCCCCCTCTCTCTCCCCGTCTCTCACTTCCCCTCTCCATCTCTCACTCCCCCTCTCTCTCTCCGTCTCTCGCTTCCCCCCTCTCTCTCCGTCTCTTGCTCCCCCTCTCTCTCTCCATCTCTCGCTCCCCCTCTCTCGCTCCCCCTCTCGCTCTCCGTATCTCACTTCCCCTCTCCGTCTCTCACTCCCCCTCTCTCTCTGCGTCTCTCGCTTCCCCCCTCTCTCTCCATCTCTCACTCCTCCTCTCACTCTCTCCATCTCTCGCTCCCGCTCTCTGTCTCCATCACTCGCCGCCCCCTTTCACCTTCTCTCGCTGCCTCTCTCTCTCTCTCTGTCTCTCGCTTGCACTCTCTCTTTCTCTCTCTCCCCCTCTCCCTCTCCGTCTATCGCTACCCCCCTCTCTCTCTCTCTCTCCGTCTCTCGGTCCCTCCCATCTCTGTCTCTCGCTCCCCCTCTCTCTCTTCGTCTCTCGCTCCCCCTTTCTCTCTCTTCATCTCTCACTCCCCCTCTCCCTCTGCGTCTCTCTTCATCTCTCTCACCGTCTCTCGCTCCCCCTCTCTCTCTCCATCTCTCGCAACCCATTTCTCTCTCTCCGGCTCTCGCTCCCACTCCCTCTCTCCGTCTCGCGCTCCCTCTCTCTCTCTCCGTCTCTCGCTCCCCTTCTCTCTCTCCATCTCTCGCTCCCGTCTCTCACTGCCCCTCTCTCTCTCCCTCCATCTCTCGCTACCCCCACTCTCTCTGTGTCTCTCGCTCCCCCTCTCTCTCTCCGTCTCTCGCTCCCCCTCTCTCTCTCCGTCTCTCACTTCCCCTCTCCGTCTCTCACTCCCCCTCTCTCTCTCCATCTCTCACTCCCCCTCTCCCTCTGCGTCTCTCGCTCCCTCTCTCCGTCTCTCGCTCCCCCTCTCTCTCTCCATCTCTCGCAACCCATTTCTCTCTCTCCGTCTCTCGCTCCCACTCCCTCTCTCCGTCTCGCGCTCCCTCTCTCTCTCTCCGTCTCTCGCTCCCCTTCCCTCTCTCCATCTCTCGCTACCCCCACTCTCTCTGCGTCTCTCGCTTCCCCTCTCTCTGCATCTCTCGCAACTCCTCTCTCTCTCCGTCTCTTGCTCCCACTTTTTCTCTCCTTCTCGCGCTCCCTCTATCTCTCTCCGTTTCTCGCAACTCCTCTCTCTCTCTCCGTCTCTCGCTCCCACTCCCTCTCTCCATCTCGCGCTCCCTCTATCTCTCTCCGTTTCTCGCAACTCCTCTCTCTCTTTCTGTCTCTCGCTCCCCCTCTCCATCTGCATCTCTCGCTCTCTCTCCAAATCTCGGTCTCCCCTCAATCTCCATCTCTCGCTCCCGTTCTCACTCTCCCTCTCTCTCTCCCTCTCTCTCACCCCCTCTCTCTCCCTCTCTCTCTCCCTCTCACTCTCCCTCTTACTCCCCCTCTCGCTCCCCCTCTCTTGCTCCCCCTCTCTCTCTCCCCGTCTCTCACTTCCCCTCTCCATCTCTCACTCCCCCTCTCTCTCTCCGTCTCTATCTTCCTCCCCTCTCTCCGACTCTTGCGCCCCCTCTCTCTCTCCATCTCTCGCTCCCCCCTTTCACCATCTCTCGCTGCCTCTCTCTCTCTCTCCGTCTCTCGCTCCCCCTCTCTCTTTCTGTCTCTCGCTCCCCCTCTCCATCTGCCTCTCTCGCTCTCTCTCTCCGACTCTCGGTCTCCCCTCAATCTCCATCTCTCGCTCCCGTTCTCTCACTCCCTCTCTCTCTCCCTTTATCTCTCTCCCCCTCTCTCTCCCTCTCGCTCTCCCTCTCACTCTCCCTCTCACTCCCCCTCTCGCTCACCCTCTCTCGCTCCCCCTCTCTCTCTCCCCGTCTCTCACTTTCCCTCTCCATCTCTCACTCCCCCTCTCTCTCTCCGTCTCTCGCTTCCCCCTCTCTCTCCGTCTCTTGCTCCCCCTCTCTCTCTCCATCTCTCGCTCCCCCTCTCTTGCTCCCCCTCTCTCTCCCCGTCTCTCACTTCCCCTCTCCATCTCTCACTCCCCCTCTCACTCTCTCCGTCTCTTGCTCCCGCTCTCTCTCTCCATCACTCGCCCCCCCCTTTCACCATCTCTCGCTGCCTCTCTCTCTCTCTCTCTCTCCGTCTCTCGCTCGCCCTCTCTCTTTCTCTCTCTCCCCCTCTCCCTCTCCGTCTCTCGCTACCCGTCTCTCTCTCTCTCTCTCCGTCTCTCGGTCCCTCCCATCTCTGTCTCTCGCTCCCCCTCTCTCTCTTCGTCTCTCGCTCACCCTTTCTCTCTCTCCGTCTCTCACTCCCCCTCTCCCTCTGCGTCTCTCGCTCTCTCTCTCCGTCTCTCGCACCCCCTCTTTCTCTCCGTCTCTCGATATCCATTTCTCTCTCTCCGTCTCTCGCTCCCACTCCCTCTCTCCGTCTCGCGCTCCCCCTCGCTCTCTCCATCTATCGCTCCCCAACTCTCTCTCCATCGCTGGCTCCCCCTCTCTCTCTCTCCATCTCTCGCTCCCCCCTCTCGAGCTCTCCGCCTCTATCTCCATCTCTCGCTCCCCCCTCTCTCTCCGTCTCTCACACCCCCTCTCTCTCTCTCCATCTCTCGCTACCCCTCTCTCTCTCTCCGTCTCAAAATACCACTCTCTCTCTCTCCGTCTCTCGCTCCCCCTCTCTGTGTCTCTCGCTCTCTCTCGCTCTCTCTCCTTCGTTCGCTCCCCCCTCTCTCGCCGTCTCTCGCAACCTCTTCTCTCTGCGTCTCTCGCCCACTCGCACTCTCTCCGTCTCTTGCTCCCCCTCTCTCTCTCCATCTCTCGCTCCCTCTCTCGCTCCCCTTCTCTCTCTTCATCTCTCTCTCCCCCTCTCTCTTTCTGTCTCTCGCTCCCCCTCTCCATCTGCATCTCTCGCTCTCTCTCTCCGACTCTCGGTCTCCCCTCAATCTCCCCCTCTCTCTCCCTCTCTCTCTCCCTCTCACTCTCCCTCTCACTCCCCCTCTCGCTCCCCCTCTCTCGCTCCCCCTCTCTCTCTCCTCGTCTCTCACTTTCCCTCTCCATCTCTCACTCCCCCTCTCTCTCTCCGTCTCTCGCTTCCCCCTCTCTCTCTGTCTCTTGCTCCCCCTCTCTCTCTCCATCTCTCGCTCCCCCTCTCTTGCTCCCCCTCTCTCTCCCCGTCTCTCACTTCCCCTCTCCATTTCTCACTCCCCCTCTCTCTCTCCGTCTCTATCTTCCCCCCCTCTCCCCGTCTCTTGCGCCCCCTCTCTCTCTCCATTTCTCGCTCCCCCCTTTCACCATCTCTCGCTGCCTCTCTCTCTCTCTCCGTCTCTCGCTCCCCCTCTCTCTTTCTGTCTCTCGCTCCCCCTCTCCATCTGCATCTCTCGCTCTCTCTCTCCGACTCTCGGTCTCCCCTCAATCTCCATCTCTCGCTTCCGTTCTCTCTCTCCCTCTCTCTCTCCCTCTCTCTCTCCCCCTCTCTCTCCCTCTCTCTCTCCCTCTCTCTCTCCCCCTCTCACTCTCCCTCTCACTCCCCCTCTCGCTCCCCCTCTCTCGCTCCCCCTCTCTCTCTCCCCGTCTCTCACTTTCCCTCTCCATCTCTCACTCCCCCTCTCTCTCTCCGTCTCTCGCTTCCCCCTCTCTCTCCGTCTCTTGCTCCCCCTCTCTCTCTCCATCTCTCGCTCCCCCTCTCTTGCTGCCCCTCTCTCTCCCCGTCTCTCACTTCCCCTCTCCATCTCTCACTCCCCCTCTCACTCTCTCCGTCTCTTGCTCCCGCTCTCTCTCTCCATCACTCGCCTCCCCCTTTCACCATCTCTCGCTGCCTCTCTCTCTCTCTCCGTATCTCGCTCGCCCTCTCTCTTTCTCTCTCTCCCCCTCTCCCTCTCCGTCTCCCGCTACCCGTCTCTCTCTCTCTCTCTCCGTCTCTCGGTCCCTCCCATCTCTGTCTCTCGCTCCCCCTTTCTCTCTTCGTCTCTCGCTCCCCCTTTCTCTCTCTCCATCTCTCACTCCCCCTCTCCGTCTGCGTCTCTCGCTCTCTCTCTCCGTCTCTCGCTCCCCCTCTCTCTCTCCGTCTCTCGATATCCATTTCTCTCTCTCCGTCTCTCGCTCCCACTCCCTCTCTCCGTCTAGCGCTCCCTCTCTCTCTCTCCGTATCTCGCTCCCCTTCTCTCTCTCCATTTCTCGCTCGCCGTCTCTCACTGCCCCTCTCTCTCTCTCTCCATCTCTCGCTACCCCCACTCTCTCTGCGTCTCTCGCTCCCCGTCTCTCTCTCCGTCTCTCGCTCACACTCTCTCTCTCCGTCTCTCTCACTTCCCCTCTCCGTCTCTCACTCCCCTCTCTCTCTCCATCTCTCACTCCCCCTCTCTCTCTCCGTCTCTCGCTTCTCCTCTCTCGCTGCCCCCTCTCTCTCTCTCTCTTTCTCGCTCCCCCTCGTTCTCTCAGTCTCTGGCACCCCCCTCTCTCTCCGTCTCTCACTACATCTCTCTCTCTCTCTCTGCTTTTCGCTCCCTACCTTTCTCTCTGTCTCTCGCTCCCGCTCTCTCTTCGTCTCTCACAACTCCGCTCTCTCACCGTTCCTCGCAACTCTTCTCTCTCACTTCTTCTCTCACTCCCACTCCCTCTCTCCCTCTCCGTCTCTCGCAACTCCTCTCTCTCTCTCCATCTCTGGCTCCCACTTTTTCTCTCCGTCTCGCGCTCCCTCTCTCTCTCTCCGTCGCTCGCAACTCCTCTTTCTCTCTCCGTCTCTCGCTCCCACTCCCTCTCTCCGTCTCGCGCTCCATCTCTCTCTCCCTGTCTCTCCGTCTCTCGCTCCCCCTCTCTCTCTCCATCTCTCGCTCCCCCCTCTCTAGCTCTCCGCCTCTATCTCCGTCTCTCGCTCCCCCCTCTCTCTCCGTATCTCACAACCCCTCTCTCTCTCTCCGTCTCAAAATAGCCCTCCCTCTCTCTCCGTGTCTCGCTCCCCCTCTCTGTGTGTCTCGCTCTCTCTCTCTCTCTCTCTCTCTCCTTCTCTCGCTCCCCCCTCTCTCGCCGTCTCTCGAAACCTCTTCTCTGTGCGTCTCTCGCCCACTCTCACTCTCTCCGTCTCTTGGTCCCCCTCTCTCTCTACCCCTCTCTCTCTCCATCTCTCGCACCCTCTCTCGCTCCCCTTCTCTCTCTCCATCTCTCGCTCCCCCTCTATCTCTCTGTCTCTCGCTCCCCCTCTCCATCTGCATCTCTCGCTCTCTCTCTCCGACTCTCGCTCCCCCCTCACTCTCCATCTCTCGCTCCCATTCTCTCTCTCCATCTCGCTCTCCCTCTCTCTCTCCCCCTCTCTCTCCCTCTCTATCTCCCTCTCTCTCTCTCCCACTCTCTCCCACTCTCGCTCCCCCTCTCTCGCTCACCCGCTCTCTCTCCCCGTCTCTCACTTTCCCTCTCCATCTCTCACTCCCCCTTTCTCTCTCCGTCCCTCGCTTCCCCCCTCACTCTCCGTCTCCCGCTCCCGCTCTCTCTCGCTCTCTCTCTCCCTCTTCCTCTGCATCTCTCGCTCCCCCTCTCTCTCTCCCCGTCTCTCACTTCCCCTCTCCGTCTCTCACTCCCCCTCTCTCTCTCCATCTCTCGATCCCTCTCTCTCTCTCCGTCTCTCGGTCTCTCGCTCCCCTTCTTTCTCTCCACCTCTCGCTCCCCGTCTCTCACTGCCCCTCTCTCTCTCTCCATCTCTCGCTCTCCCCTCTCTCTCTCTCACCCCCTCTCTCGGTCCCCCCGTCTCTCGCTCCCACCCTCTCTCTCCACTTCTCTCTCTCTCTGTCTCTCGCTACCCCTCTCTCTCTCCGTCTCTCGCACCCCCCCTCTCTCTCCATCTTTCACCCTCCGTCTCTCGCTTCCACTCTCACCATCTCTTCCTCACCCTCTCTCTCTCTCCGTCTCTCGCTCCCCCTCTCACTCTCACCGTCTCTCTCTCTATATCTCTCTCTCTCCCCCTCTCTCTCTCTCCGCCTCTCTCTCCCCGTCTCTCACGCCCCCAACTCTCTCCGTCTCTCGCTCCCCCCCTCTCTCTTTCTCTTGCTCCCCTCTCTCTCTCTCTCCGTCTCTCACTCCCCCTCTCTCTCTCCATCACTCGGTCCCTCTCTCTCTCTCCGTCTCTCCGTCTCTCGCTCCCCTTCTTTCTCTCCATCTCTCGCTCCCCGTCTCTCACTGCACCTTTCTCTCTCTCTCCATCTCTCGCTCCCCCCTCTCTCTCTCTCACCCCCTCTCTCGGTCCCCGGGTCTCTCGCTCCCACCCTCTCTCTCCACTTCTCTCTTTCATCGTCTCTCGTTCCCCCGCTCTCACCTTCCGGCTTTCTCTCTCCATCTCTCGCTCCCCCTCTCCATCTGCGCCTCTCGCTCTCTCTCTCTGTCTCTCGCTCCCCCTCTCACTCTCCATCTCTCGCTCCCGCTTTCACTCTCCAACTCTCGCTCCCCCTCTCACTCTCCATCTCTCACTCCCCCTCTCTCTCTCCGTCTCTCGCTTCCCCTCTCTCGCTGCCCCCTCACTCACTCTGTCTCTCGCTCCCTCTCACTCCCTCTCTCTCTCTCTCTCTCGCTCCCCCTCGTTCTCTCCGTATCTGGCACCCCCCTCTCTCTCCGTCTCTCACTACATCTCTCTCTCTCTCTCCGTCTTTCGCTCCCTACCTTTCTCTCTGTCTCTCGCTCCCGCTCTCTCTTCATCTCTCACAACTCCTCTCTCTCTCCGTCTCTCGCAACTCTTCTCTCTCTCTCCGTCTCTCGCTCCCACTCCCTCTCTCCCTCTCCGTCTCTCGCAACTCCTCTCTCTCTCTCCGTCTCTCGCTCCCACTTTTTCTCTCCGTCTCGCGCTCCCTCTCTCTCTCTCCGTCTCTCGCAACTCCTCTTTCTCTCTCCATCTCTCTATCTCCGTCTCTCGCTCCCCCTCTCACTCTCACCGTCTCTCTCTCTCTCTCTCTCTCTCTCCCCCCTCTCTCTCTCTCCGCCTCTCTCTCCCCGTCTCGCACGCCCCCAACTCTCTCCGTCTCTCGCTCCCCCCCCTCTCTCTGTCTCTTGCTCCCCTCTCTCTCTCTCCGTCTCTAGCTCCCCCTCTCTCTCCACGTCTCTCTCTCTCTCGCATCCCCTCACTCTCTCTCTCCGTCTCTCGCTACTGCTCTCTCTCTCTCCGTCTCTTGCTCCCCCTCTCTCTCTGTTTGTCTCGCTCTCTCTCTTTGTCTCTCGCTCCCGCTCTGTCTCCGTCTCTCGCTTCCTCTCTCTCTCTCTCTGCATCTCTCGCACCCCCTCGATCTCCATCCCTCGTTCCCCTCCTCTCTCACCCCCTCTCTCTCTCCATATCTCACTCTCCGTATCTCGCTCCCCCTCACTCTCTGTCTCTCACTCCCTCTCTCACCGTCTCTCGCTCCCTCTCTCTCTCTCCGACTCTCGATCTCTCTCTCTCTCTCTCCTCCTTTCCCTCCCCCTCTCTCTCCCCCTCTCTCTCTCCGTCTCTCGCTCCCCCTCTCTCTCTCCGCCTCTCACTCCCCCTCTCTCGCTCTCTCCGTCTCTCGCTCCCTCTCTCTCTCTCTCCCAGTCTCTCGCTCCCTCTCTCTCTCCCTCTGTCCCTCGCTCGCCCTCTCACCGTCTCTCGCTACCCTTCTCTCTCTCCATCTGTCGCTCACCCTCTCTCTCTCCATCTCTCGCTCCCCCTCTCACTCGCCGTCTGCTGCACCCTCTCTCTCTCTCTCCGTCTTTAGCTCCCACTCTCTCTCTCAGTCTCTCGCCCTCTCTCCATCTCTCGCTCCCCCCTCTCTCTCCGTATCTCGCTCCCCCCCTCTCTCTCCGTCTCTCGCTCCCCCGCTCACTCTCGCTCTCTCGGTCTCTCTCTCCCCGTCTCCGTCTCTCACTCACCCTCTCCGTCGTTCACTCCCCCTCTCCGTCTCTCACTCCCCATCTCCGTCTCTCTCTCTCCATCTCTCGCTCCCCCTCTCTCTCTCTCTCTCTCCATCTCACGCTTCCCCTCGTTCTCTCCATCTCTCGCATACCACTCTCTCTCCGTCTCTCACTACACCTCTCTCGCTCCCCCTCTCTCGCTCCCTCCCTCCGTCTCTCGCACCCCCTCTCTCGCTCCATCTCTCGCTCTCCCTCTCTCTCTGCGTCTCTCGCTCCCCACCCTCTCTCTGTCTCGCACTCCCCCTCTCTCTCTCTCCGTCTCTCGCTTCCCCACGCTCTCTCCGTCTCTCGCTCCATCTCTCTCTCTCTCTCCATCTCTCGCTCCCCGTCGCTTTGTATTTGTATTTGAAAATAAGCGGGAAAGAGGTCATCATGTCACACAGCCCATACGCAAGCTCTTGCTAAAATCGCTATGTTTCTCCCTTGTGTAATTTGCCTTCTTTCAGATGTGGAATAGCAAAATCCCCAGCAGTTTCTTCTCCTGTCAGGCAGTCCTCGAATCCGTGTGGCTTCAAGTTTCATGTAAAGCATTTTTTCTCACATGACATGAAATGCACAGTAAGATCGGGCAGCATGTTTGCACGCACACTCTCGCTTACACAGACAGAAACAAACTAAAATTCCTGCACCCTCCAAAGGCAGTTTTTGCAATTTGAAATTGAAATCAGTGATAGACAGCACATCCCTTTTAAACAGAGACAGAATGACCCGGGATTTATAGCACACCATTTTAGAGAGACAGAGAATGACCCCGGCTATCAGCGTATCACCTTAAGAGGGATACGGAAACAGAATGATCAAATATAGAGAATTGTGTAAAACTCAGCAGATCGTGCAGATTCTGTGGACGAAGATCCCGGGTTCACTTTCAGTCAGATGATCATTCCGATATTTTCGGAAAAATTTAAAGTTTACAGATTTTTTGTACAAAGATAGCGCCTGGAAAAAAATAGGCAGCGAGGAGAGACAAAAGGGAATGTCTGTGATACAGGGGAGCTTCCGCGTGATTAAATAATAAATGGCACAATGCGAAAAGGCAAAGTGGGTGGTAAGCGTGCAATAAAGTAACAAAGAATGGTCCAGAGAAGGTGTTAGTGGGAACAGCAGAACCATTACCAGACAATGGGAGCGGTGCTTATGATCCGATACGTTGAACCTAATGTTGAGGCCAGAAGATTACAACATGTGTGAACGCCTTTTCATCAGACAACGCAGCTTGGCCACCCCTGATTGATTTCCTGTATGGTTTGAATTCGGCAGCCAAGGGACTAATTCAAAAGCCACCTTCTCACATCTTTTCGGCGCTACAGAAACAGGACGCACTCATATTCAGGGCAGAGTATGTTTCACGTTGAAGTGGAGATTGACGCTGAATGTATGCTTATCCCAATGGAGGTGAACTCATACATGCAGAAATGAAGATATATTGATCAATTATTGGCCGGAACCAACCACGGGTTTAGGTTGTCCAATGAAACACAGAGCCGAGTTCATCTGAGTTAATGTAGTTTGTAAATAGCTGAGTCCGCAGCACTGATCATTGAGGGTCCACACTCGTTACCAGCTACTAATCTGAAAAAGTTAAATTAATCCTTTTCTTTGCTCCTTTCCATGAAGAAAACCTTTATCCATGCTGATATATTACCGCAATACCTGAGCACTTATCTTGTGTAATAACTGTCTATTTGGCATTTTTTGGAATGCCTTCTGGATCCTTCGGCTCCCCTTTATATATTTTGCTCGTTACATCCTAAAAGCATTATAATAAATTTGTCAAAAACGATTTCCCTTTCATAAAACCAGATTTGCTCTGCGTGATATGATTTTCTACGTGTTCTGATTCAACTTGTTTAACAATGGATTCCAGCATTTTCCTCCAACATTGATATCAGTCTAACTGGCCAGTAGGTCTCTATTTTCTCTCCCCCACCTTTCTTGAGTAGCAGTGTTATATTTGCTCAATTCCATCCCAGAACAGCATCAGTAATCTACTGAAGTTTGGAAGATCAAACCCAATGCCTCCATTATCTCTGCATTCAGCCCTTTTATAAACCAACATGTAGCCCGTCAGATCTAGGCGGGTTGTCGGCTATTAGTCCTATTCTTTGCCTTGTACTTTTTCTACTTCTATTCATTGCATTAAGTTCCTCGCCCTCATTCGACCCTTGTTTCCCCAAAATTTTTGGTCTGCTTTTTGTGTATTCAAATGTGAAGACTGGCACAAAATAGTTGTTTACCGTTTCTGCCATTTCCTTATACCTCAGAAAGCTTTCTCCTGTCTCAGCCTCTAAGGGACCAAAGATCACTTGTGCTGCTCTGTTCCTTTTTACATTTTCGCAGAAGCTATTACAATCTGTTTTTATATTCCTTGCTAGTTTTCTCTCATATTATATTTTTCCACATTTTATCAATTTGTGTGTCATTCTTTGCTGGTTTCTGAAATTCTCGCAATCCGCAGGCTTACGACCATTCTTCGCACTATTATAAGCATATTTCAATGTAATGCTATGCTTATCTTGCTTTGTTAGCCACGGATGGATGACTTTTTCCATTTAATTTTTTTTCTCTTTCTGTCTTTGCTTCTGTCCGTGTAATAATGAGGGATAACTTGTCCTTCCGACCAGTTCCACCCTAGTTTATATCGGATTATACCCTGAAACTTTGTAACTGATGAAATCACCACATTCCGGGGTCCCAATTTGTCCCACAGCTCGTAGGCTGTATGTTCACATTGGGTATGATCAGCCTCCCTAGCTGGTTTGATCATTATTTCCCAATAAAGTTCCTATCGCTTCTTCCAGCTTTTGGGTCCAAACTTCAAACTCGTTTTCTAATTCTGTATTTCTATCATTCATCACTCGTGATCCGACTGCTACTACAGCTGATACTTACACCTGAGTTTGCAGGTGCTGTGGAATACATAACAGGTCCTGAGCCGTTATGAGGTGTGCCTTGAAAGTCTGCATTGTTTGGCTAATTACTTATCCACATCAAGGTATTGCAATTTTTCCAGGCCCAGCTGTTTTCTAGATAAATGATTAGCTGTTCACTCATTTGTTGCAAACGAATGCAGCTAATCCGAACCACGGTCTGCCCTTTTCAAATCTGATTGCATTGTCATGCACCTTCTTTTGGATGAACCGCTGCAAATTGGCTTTATAATTACAGGACAAAATCGCCTTGACTGAATCCGTCCCACTCAACTTACCCAAGTGTTTCTCTAAGGCTATGTCATTTGTACAGTCAGAAATTCTGCGACATTACGAAAACTGGCATGTGTACAAATATCCCTGCACTCCCCAATGGCTGTCCTTCCTACAACGATGTACCAGCAAAATGGGTCAGCCTAGAATGTTTTTAAACCCAAATGAACACCACCGTTTGGTCACACCAGATTTTGCTAGGGTTTCTGCATGCTTTCCCAATTGTTTGACGTGACTTCAATATGGCACAATATTATTTTATTATGTATTACACAAAGGTGAGCATTTATCAGTAGTTTACAGTATAGAACGAAAACGATATCACCCGTGCTGCCTCAGATATTTTTAGTTTCCTTTTGATAGGACTCTGAAAGAAACAATCCAACGCACCAAGGGTCTCTTCTCTCTCTCTCTCCCGGTCTCTCGCTCCCTCTCTCTCCGTCTCTCGCTCCCCCTCTCTCTCTCCATCTCTCGCTCCCCCTCTCACCGTCTCTCGATACCCCTCTCTCTCTATGTCTCTTGCTTCCACTCTCGCTCACCCTCTCTCTCTCCATCTCTCGCTCCCTCTCTCTCTCTCCGTCCCTCGCTCTCCCCTCTCTCACTCACTCTCTCTCCGTCTTTCGTTCCCCCGCTCTCTCTTTCCGGCTATCTCTGTCCGTCTCTCGCTCCCCCTCTCCATCTGCGCCTCTCGCTCTCTTTCTCCGTCTCTCGCTCCCCCTCTCACTCTCCATCTCTCGCTCCCCCTTTCACTCTCCGACTCTCGCTCCCCCTCTCACCCTCCATCTATCGCTACCACTCTCACTCTCCGTCTCTCACTCCCCCTCTCACTCTCTCCGTCTCTCGATCCCGCTCTCTCTCTCCATCACACGCCCCTCCCCCTTCAACGTCTCACGCTGCCTCTCTCTCTCTCTCCGTCTCTCGCACGCCCTGTCTCTTTCTCTGTCTCCCCCTCTCCCTCTCCGCCTCTCGCTACCCCTCTCTCTCTCTCTCTCTCCGTCTCTCAGTCCCCCCCATCTCTGTCTCTTGCTCCCCCTCTCTCTCTTCGTCTCTCGCTCCCCCACTCTATCTCTCCGTCTCTCACTCCCCCTCTCCCTCTGCGTCTCTCGCTCTCTCTCTCCGTCTCTCGCTCCCCATCTCTCTCTCCGTCTCTCGCAACCCATCTCTCTCTCTCCTTCTCTCGCTCCCACTCCTCTCTCCGTCTCGCGCTCCCTCTCTCTCTCTCTATCACTCGCTCCCCGTCTCTCACTGCCGCTCTCTCTCTCTCTCCATCTCTCGCTACCCCCACTCTCTCTGCGTCTCTCGCTCCCCCTCTCTCTCTCCGTCTCTCGCTCCCCCTCTCTCTCTCCGTATCTCACTTCCCATCTCCGGCTCTCACTCCCCCTCTGTCTCTCCATCTCTCACTCCCGCTCTCTCTCTCCGTATCTCGCTTCCCCTCTCTCGCTGCCACCTCTCTCTCTCTGTCTCTCGCTCCCTCTCGTTCGCTCTCTCTCTCTCTCTCTCGCTCCCCCTCGTTCTCTCCGTCTCTGGCACCCCCCTCTCTCTCCGTCTCTCACTACATCTCTCTCTCTCTCTCCGTCTTTCGCTACCTACCGTTCTCTCTGTCTCTCGCTCTCGCTCTTTCTTCGTCTCTCACAACTCCTCTCTCTCACCGTCTCTCGCAACTCTTCTCTCTCTCTCCGTCTCTCGCTCCCACTCCCTCTCTCCCTCTCCATCTCTCGCAACTCCTCTCTCTCTCTCCGTCTCTCACTCCCACTTTTTCTCTCCGTCTGGCGCTCCCTCTCTCTTTCTCCGTCTCTCGCAACTCCTCTCTCTCTCTCCGTTACTCGCTCCCACTCCCTCTCTCCGTCTCGCGCTCCATCTCTCTCTCTCTGTCTCTCCGTCTCTCGCTCCCCCTCTCTCTCTCCATCTCTCGCTCCCCGTCTCTCTCTCCATCGCTGCCTCCCCCTCTCTCTCTCTCCATCTCTCGCTCCCCCCTCTCTAGCTCTCCGCCTCTCTCTCCGTCTCTCGCTCCCCCCTCTCTCTCCGTCTCTCACTCCCCGTCTCACTCTCCATCTCTCGCTCCCCCTCTCACTCTCTCCATCTCTCGCTCCCGCTCTCTCTCTCCATCACTCGCTACCTGTCTCTCTCTCTCTCCGTCTCTCGCTCCCCCCCTATCTCTGTCTCTCGCTCACCCTCTCTCTCTTCGTCTCTCGCTCCCCATCTCTCTCTCTCCTTCTCTCGATCCCCCTCTCACTCTTTGTCTGTCGCTCTCTCTCTCTCTCCGTCTCTAGCTCCCCCTCTCTCCCTACACCTCTGTCTCTCCATCTCTCGCTCCCTCTCTCTCTCTGTCCCTCGCTCCCCTTCTCTCTCTCCATCTCTCGCTCTCCCCTCTCTCACTCACTCTCTCTCCATCTCTCGTTCCCCCGCTCTCTCTTTCCGGTTCTCTCTCTCCGTCTCTCGCTCCACCTCTCCATCTGCGTCTCTCGCTCTCTCTCTCCGTCTCTCGCTCCCCCTCTCCATCTGCGTCTCTCGCTCTCTCTCTCCATCTCTCGCTCTCCCCTCTCTCACCCACTCTCTATCCATCTCTCGTTCCCCCGCTCTCTCTTTCCGGCTCTCTCTCTCCGTCTCTCGCTCCCCCTCTCCATCTGCGTCTCTCGCTCTCTCTCTCCATCTCTCGCTCACCCTCTCACTCTCCGTCTCTCGCTCCCCCTTTCACTCTCCGACTCTCGCTCCCCCTCTCACTCTCCGTCTCTCGCTCCCCCTCTCACTCTCCGTCTCTCGCTCCCCCTCTCACTCTCTCCGTCATTCGCTCCCGCTCTCTCTCTCCATCATTCGCCCCCCCTTTCTCCGTCTCTCGCTGCCTCTCTCTCTCTCTCCGTCTCTCGCTCACCCTCTCTCTCTCTGTCTCTCTCTCCCCCTCTCTCTCTCCGACTCTCGCTACTCCTCTCTCTCTCTCTCTCCGTCTCTCGCTCCCCACCTATCTCTGTCTCTCGCTTCCCCTCACTCTCACCCACTCGCTATCAGTCTCCAATTCTCGCCCACCCTCACTCTCTCCATGTCTTGCTCCCCCTCCCTCTCTCAATCTCTCACTCCCCGTCTCTCGCTCCCCCTCTCTCTATCTCCGTCTATCGCTTCCCCTCTCTCTCCGTCTCTCGCTCCCTCTCTCTCTCTCACTCTCTCTCTCTCCATCTCTCACTCCCCCTCGTTCTCTCTGTCTCTCGCACCCCTTCTCTCTCCGTCTCTCACGGCACCTCTCTCCCATCGTCGCTCGCTCCCCCTCTTTCTCTCTTTCTCCGTCTCTCGCTTCCCCTCTCCCTCTCTCGCTCCCCATCTCTCGCTCTCTCCCCGTCTCTCGCTCCCTCTCTCAGTCTCTCGCCCCCCCTCTCTCACTCCAGCTCTCGCTTCCCCTCATCTCTCCCCCGCTATCTCACTCTCCATCTCACACTCGCCATCTCTCACTCTCCATCTCTCACTCTCCATCTCTCACTCACTCTGTGTCTCTCGATCCTTCTCTCTCTCTCTCCCAGTCTCTCGCTCCCTCTCTCTCCGTCTCTCGCTCCCCCTCTCTCTCTCCATCTCTCGCTCCCCCTCTCACCGTCTCTCAATACCCCTCTCTCTCTCTATGTCTCTTGCTCCCGCTCTCGCTCACCCTCTCTCTCTCCATCTCTCGCTCCCTCTCTCACCATCTCTCGCTCCCTCTCTCTCTCTCTCCGTCTCTCGCTCTGTCTCTCTCCTCCTTTCCCTCCCCCTCTCTCTCTCCGTCTCTCACTCCCCTTCACTCGCTCTCTCCGTCTCTCGCTCCCTCTCTCTCTCTCCATCTCTCGCTACCCCTGTCTCCATCTCTCCATCTCTCGCTCCCTCTCTCTCTCTCCCAGTCTCTCGCTCCCTCTCTCTCCCTTTGTCTCTCGCTTCCCCTCTCACCGTCTCTCGCTACCCCTCTCTTTCCGTCTCTCGCTCCCTCTCTCACTCTCTGTCTGTAGCTCCCTCTCTCTCTCTCTCTCTCCGTCTCTGGCTCCCCCTCTCGCCCTCCATCTCTCGCTCCCTCCCTCTCTCGCTCCCCCCTCTCTCACCTAAACTCTCTCTCCGTCTCTCGTTCCCCCGCTCTCTCTCTCCGTCTCTCGCTCCTCTCTCTCTCTCTACTCTCGCTCTCTCGCTCCATCTCTCGCTCCAACCCCTCTCTCTCCGTCTCTCGCTTCCGCTCTCTCGCACCCCTCTCTCTCTCTCTCGCTCCCTCTCTCTCTCTCTCTCTCTCTCCCGCTCACTCTCTCTCACTCTCTCTCTCTCCATCTCTCACTCCCCCTCGTTCTCTCTGTCTCTCGCTCCCTCTCTCTCCGTCTCTCGCTCCCCCTCTCTCTCTCCATCTCTCGCTTCCCCTCTCACCTTCTCTCGATACCCCTCTCTCTCTCTATATCTCTTGCTCCCGCTCTCGCTCACCCTCTCTCTCCATCTCTCGCTCCCTCTCTCTCTCTCTCTCCGTCCCTCGCTCCCCTTCTCTCTCTCCGTCTCTCGCTCTCCCCTCTCTCACTCACTCTCTCTCCGTCCCTCGCTCTCCCCTCTCTCACTCACTCTCTCTCCGTCTTTCGTTCCCCCGCTCTCTTTTTACAGCTATCTCTCTCCGTCTCTCGCTCCCCCTCTCCATCTGCACCGCTCACTCTCTCTCTCCGTCTCTCGCTCCCCCTCTCACTCTCCATCTCTCGCTCTTCCTTTCACTGTCCGAGTCTCGCTCCCCCTCTCAACCTCCATCTCTCGCTACCCCTCTCACTCTCCGTCTCTCACTCCCCCTCTCACTCTCTCCGTCTCTCGCTCCCGCTCTCTCTGTCCATCACTCGCCCCTCCCCCTTCAACGTCTCACGCTGCCTCTCTCTCTCTCTCCGTCTCTCGCTCGCCCTCTCTCTTTCTCTGTCTCCCCCTCTCCCTCTCCGTCTCTCGCTACCCCTCTCTCTCTCTCTCTCCGTCTCTCAGTCCCCCCATCTCTGTCTCTTGCTCCCCCTCTCTCTCTTCGTCTCTCGCTCCCCCACTCTATCTCTCCGTCTCTCACTCACCCTCTCCCTCTGCGTCTCTCTCTCTCTCTCTCCGTCTCTCGCTCCCCATCTCTCTCTCCGTCACTCGCAACCCATCTCTCTCTCTATCTCTCGCTCCCCGTCTCTCACTGCCCCTCTCTCTCTCTCTCAATCTCTCGCGACCCCCACTCTCTCTGCGTCTCTCGCTCTCCCTCTCTCTCTCCGTTTCTCGCTCCCCCTCTCTCTCTCCGTCTCTCACTTCCCCTCTCCGGCTCTCACTCCCAGTCTCTCTCTCGGTATCTCGCTTCCCGTCTCTCGCTGCCACCTCTCTCTCTCTGTCTCTCGCTCCCTATCGCTCCCACTCTCTCTCTCTCTCTCGTTCCCCCTCGTTCTCTCCGACTCTGGCACCCCCTCTCTCTCCGTCTCTCACTACATCTCTCTCTCTCACTCCGTCTTTCGCTCCCTACCTTTCTCTCTGTCTCTCGCTCCCGCTCTCTCTTCGTCTCTCACAACTCCTCTCTCTCACCGTCTCTCGCAACTCTTCTCTCTCTCTCCGTCTCTCGCTCCCACTCCCTCTCTCCCTCTCTGTCTCTCGCAACTCCTCTCTCTCTCTCCGTCTCTCGCTCCCACTTTTTCTCTCCGTCTCACGCTCCCTCTCTCTCTCTCTGTCTCTCGCAACTCCTCTCTCTCTCTGCGTCTCTCGCTCCCACTCCCTCTCTCCGTCTCGCGCTCCATCTCTCTCTCTCCATCTCTCCGTCTCTCGCTCCCCCTCTCTCTCTCCATCTCTCGCTCCCCGTCTCTCTCTCCATCGCTGGCTCCCCCTCTCTCACTCTCCATCTCTCGCTCCCCCCTCTCTAGCTCTCCGCCTCTCTCTCCGTCTCTCGCTCCCCCCTCTCTCTCCGTCTCTCGCTCCCCCTCTCACTCTTAGTCTCTCGCTCCCCTTTTCACTCTCCGACTCTCGCTCCCCCTCTCACTCTCCTTCTCTCGCTCCCCCTCTCATTCTCCGCCTCTCGCTCCCACTCTCACTCTCTCCATCTCTCGCTCCCGTTCTCTCTCTCCATCACTCGCTACACCTCTCTCTCTCTCTCTCTCCGTCTCTCGCTCCCCTCCTATCTCTATCTCTCGCTCCCCCTCTCTCTCTTCATCTCTCGCTCCCCTCTCTCTCTCTCCTTCTCTCGATCCCCCTCTCACTCTTTGTCTGTCGCTCTCTCTCTCTCTCCGTCTCTAGCTCCCCCTCTCTCCCTACACCTCTCTCTCTCCATCTCTCGCTCCCTCACTCTCTCTCCGGCCCACGCTCCCCTTCTCTCTCTCCGTCTCTCGCTCCCCCCTCTCTCACCCACTCTCACTACATCTCTCGTTACCCCGCTCTCTTTTTCCGGTTCTCTCTCTCCGTCTCTCGCTCCCCTCTTCATCTGCGTCTCTCGCTCTCTCTCTCCGTCTCTCGCTCCCCATCTCCATCAGCGTCTCTCGCTCTCTCTCTCCGTCACTCGCTCTCCCCTCTCTCACCCACTCTCTCTCCATCTCTCGTTCCCCCGCTCTCTCTTTCTGGCTCTCTCTCTCCGTCGCTCGCTCCCCCTCTCCATCTGCGTCTCTCGCTCTCTCTCTCGATCTCTCACTCCCCCTCTTACTCTCCGTCTCTCGCTCCCTCTTTCACTCTCCGACTCTCGCTCCCCCTCTCACTCTTCGTCTCTCGCTCCCCCTCTCACTCTCCGTCTCTCGTTCCCCTCTCACTCTCTCCGTCTCTCTCTCCCGCTCTCTCTCTCCATCACTCGCCCCCCTTTCTACGTCTCTCGCTGCTTCTCTCTCTCTCTCAGTCTCTCGCTCACTCTCTCTCTCTCTGTCTCTCTCTCCCTCTCTCTCTCCGACTCTCGCTACTCCTCTCTCTCTCTCTCTCTCCGTCTCTCGCTCCCCACCTATCTCTGTCTCTCGCTCCCCCTCACTCTCACCCCCTCGCTATCACTCTCCGATTCTCGCCCACCCTCACTCTCTCCGTCTCTTGCTCCCCCTCCCTCTCTCCATCTCTCACTCTCCGTCTCTCGCTCCCCCTCTGTCTATCTCCGTCTATCTCTTCCCCTCTCTCTCCGTCTCTCGCTCACTCTCTCTCTCTCATCGTCTCTCGCTCCCTCTCTCACCGTCTCTCGCTCCCTCTCTCTCTCTCTCCATCTCTCGCTCTCTCACTCCTCCTTTCCCTCCCGCTCTCTCTCGCCATCTCTCGCTCCCCCTCTCTCTCTCCATCTCTCACACCCCCTCTCTCGCTCTCTCTGTCTCTCGCTCCCCGTCTCTCTCTCTCTCTCCATCTCTCGCTACCCCTGTCTCCATCTCTCCATCTCTCGCTCCCTCTCTCTCTCTCCCAGTCTCTCGCTCCCTCTCTCTCCCTCAGTCTCTCGCTCCCACTCTCACCGTCTCTCGCTACCCCTCTCGATCCGTCTCTCGCTCCCCCTCTCACTCTCCGTCTGTATCTCCCTCTCTCTCTCTCTCTCTCCGTCTCTGGCTCCCCCTCTCTCCCTCCATCTCTCGCTCCCTCCCTCTCTCGCTCCCCACTCTCTCACCTCAACTCTCTCTCCGTCTCTCGTTCCCCGCTCTCTCTCTCCGTCTCTCGCTCCCCCTCTCTCTCTCTACTCTCGCTCTCTCGCTCCATCTCTCGCTCCCCCCCTCTCTCTCCGTCTCTTGCTCCTGCTCTCTCTCTCAATCTCTCGCTCTCCCTCTTTCGCTCCCCCTCTCTCTCTCCGTATCTGACTTCCACGCTCCGTCTCTCACTCCCCCTCTCTCTCTCCGTCCCTCACTCCCCCTCTCTATCTCCGTCTCTCGCTTCCGCTCTCTCGCTCCCCCTCACTCTCTCTCTCTCTCTCCCGTTCACTCTCTCTCTCTCTCTCTCCATCTCTCACTCCCCCTCGTTCTCTCTGTCTCTCGCACCCCCTCCTTCTCCGTCTCTCCGTCTCTCGCTTCCCCTCTCCCTCTCTCGCTCCCCATCTCTCGCTCTCTCCCCATCTCTCGCTCCCTCTCTCCGTCTCTCGCCCCCGATCTCTCACTCCATCTCTCGCTTCCCCCCTCTCTCTCACCCGCTATCTCACTCTCCATCTCTCACTCGCCATCTCTCACTCTCCATCTCTCACTCTCCATCTCTCACTCTCCATCTCTCACTCCCTCTGTGTCTCTCGCTCCTTCTCTCTCTCTCTCCCAGTGTCTCGCTCCCTCTCTCTCCGTCTCTCGCTTCCTCTCTCTCTCTCCATCTCTCGCTCGCCCTCTCTCTTTCTCTCTCTCCCCCTTTCCCTCTCCGTCTCATGCTACACCTCTCTCTCTCTCTCTCTCCGTCTCTCAGTCCCCCCATCTCTGTCTCTTGCTCCCCCTCTTTCTCTTCGTCTCTCGCTCCCCCACTCTCTCTCTCCGTCTCTCACTCCCCCTCTCCCTCTGCGTCTCTCGCTCTCTCTCTCCGTCTCTCGCTCCCCATCTCTCTCTCCGTCTCTCGCACCCCATCTCTCTCTCTCCGTCTCTCGCTCCCACTCCCTCTCTCCGTCTCGCACTCCCTCTCTCTCTCTCTATCTCTCGCTCCCCGTCTCTCACTGCCCCTCTCTCTCTCTCTCCATCTCTCGCTACCCCCACTCACTCTGCGTCTCTCGCTCCCCCTCTGTCTCTCCGTATCTCACTTCCCCTCTCCGTTTCTCACTCCCCCTCTCTCTCTCCATCTTTCACTCCCCCTCTCTCTCTCCGTCTCTCGCTTCCGCTCTCTCGCTCCCCCTCTCTCTCTCTCTCGCTCCCTCTCTCTCTCTCTCTCTCTCCCGCTCACTCTCTCTCTCTCTCTCTCCATCTCTCACTCCCCCTCGTTCTCTCTGTCTCTCGCACCCCCTCTCTCTTCGTCTCTCACGGCACCTCTCTCCCATCGTCGCTCGCTCTCCCTCTGTCTCTCTCTCTCCGTCTCTCGCTTCCCCTCTCCCTCTCTCGCTCCCCATCTCTCGCTCTCTCCCCGTCTCTCGCTCCCTCGCTCCGTCTCTCGCCCCCCCTCTCTCACTCCATCTCTCGCTTCCCCTCTCTCTCTCCCCCACTATCTCACTCTCCATCTCTCACTCGCCATCTCTCACTCTCCATCTCTCACTCTCCATCTCTCACTCTCCATCTCTCACTCCCTCTGTGTCTCTCGCTCCTTCTCTCTCTCTCTCCCAGTCTCTCGCTCCCTCTCTCTCTGTCTCTCGCTCCCCCTCTCTCTCTCCATCTCTCGCTCCCCCTCTCCCCGTCTCTCGCTCCCCCTCTCTCTCTCTCTGTCTCTTGCTCCCGCTCTCGCTCACCCTCTCTCTCTCCATCTCTCGCTCCCTCTCTCTCTCTCCGTCCCTCGCTCCCCTTCTCTCTCGCCGTCTCTCGCTCTCCCCTCTCTCACTGACTCTCTCTCCGTCTCTCGCTCTCCCCTCTCTCACTCACTCTCTCTCCGTCTCTCGTTCCCCCGCTCTCTCTTTCCGGCTATCTCTCTCCGTCTCTCGCTCCCCCTCTCTATCTGCGCCTCTCGCTCTCTAACTCCGTCTCTCGCTCCCCCTCTCACTCTCCATCTCTCGCTCCCCCTTTCACTCTCCGATTCTCGCTCCCCCTCTCACCCTCCATCGCTCGCTACCCCTCTCACTCTGCGTCTCGCACTCCCCCTCTCTCTCTTCGTCTCTCGCTCCCCATCTCTCTCTCCGTCTCTCGCAACCCATCTCTCTCTCTCCGTCTCTCGCTCCCACTCCCTCTCTCCGTCTCGCGCTCCCTTTCTCTCTCTCCAAGTCTCGCTCCCCGTCTCTCACTGCCCCTCTCTCTCTCTATGTCTCGCTACCCCCACTCTCTCTGTGTCTCTCGTTCCCCTCTCGCTCTCCGTCTCTCGCTCCCCCTCCCTCTCTCTGTCTCTCACTTCCCCTCTCCGGCTCTCACTCCCCCTCTCTCTCTCCATCTCTCACTCCCGCTCTCTCTCTCCATATCTCGCTTCCCCTCTCTCGCTGCCACCTCTCTCTCTCTGTCTCTCGCTCCCTCTCGCTCCATCTCTCTCTCTCTCGCTCCCCCTCGTTCTCTCCGTCTCTGGCACCCCCTCTCTCTCCGTCTCTCACTACATCTCTCTCTCTCTCTCTCCGTCTTTCGCTCCCTACCTTTCTCTCTATCTCTCGCTCCCGCTCTCTCTTCGTCTCTCACAACTCCTCTCTCTCACCGACTCTCGCAACTCTTCACTCTCTCTCCGTCTCTCGCTCCCACTCCCTCTCTCCCTCTCCGTCTCTCGCAACTCCTCTCTCTCTCTCCATTTCTCGCTCCCACTTTTTCTCTCCGTCTCGCACTCCCTCTCTCTCTCTCCGTCTCTAGCAACTCCTCTCTCTCTCTCCGTCTCTCGCTCCCACTCCCTCTCTCCGTCTCGCGCCCCATCTCTCTCTCTCCGTCTCTCCGTCTCTCGCTCCCCCTCTCTCTCTCCATCTCTCGCTCCCCGTCTCTCTCTCTCCATCTCTGGCTCCCCCTCTCTCTTTCTCCATCTCTCGCTCCCCCCTCTCTAGCTCTCCGCCTCTCTCTCCGTCTCTCGCTCCCCCTCTCTCTCCGTCTCTCACACCCCCTCTCTCTCTCTCCATCTCTCGCTACCCCTCTCTCTCTCTCCGTCTCAAAATACCACTCTCTCTCTTGCGTCTCTCGCTCCCCCTCTCTGTGTCTCTCGCTCTCTCTCTCTCTCTCGTTCTCTCGCTCCCCCCTCTCTCGCCGTCTCTCGCAACCTCTTCTCTCTGCGTCTCTCGCCCAATCTCACTCTCTCCGTCTCTTGCTCCCCCTCTCTCTCTAGCCTCTCTCTCTCCATCTCTCGCTTCCTCTCTCGCTCCCTTTTTCTCTCTCCATCTCTCGCTCCCCCTCTCTCTCTCTGTGTCTCGCTCCCCCTCTCCATCTGCATCTCTCGCTCTCTCTCCCCGACTCTCGCTCCCCCCTCACTCTCCATCTCTCGCTCCCGTTCTCTCTCTCCCTCTCTCTCTCTTTCTCTCTCTCTCCCCCTCTCTCGCCCTCTCTCTCTCCCTCTCTCTCTCCCTCTCGCTCCCCCTGTCGCTCCCCCTCTCTCTCTCCCCGTATATCACTTCCCCTCTCCATCTCTCACTCCGCCTCTCTCTCTCCGTCTCTCGCTTCCCCCCTCACTCTCCGTCTCTTGCTTCCGCTCTCTCTCGCTCTCTCTCTCCCTCTCTCTCTGCGTCTCTCGCTCCCCCTCTCTCTCTCTCCCAGTCTCTCACTTCCCCTCTCCGTCTCTCAGTCCCCCTCTCTCTCTCCATCTCTCGCTCCCTCTCTCTCTCTCCGTCTCTCCGTCTCTCGCTCCCCTTCTTTCTCTCCATCTTTCGCTCCCAGTCTCACACTGCCCCTCTCTCTCTCTCCATCTCTCACTCACCCCTCTCTCTCTCTCAACCCCTCTCTCGGTCCCCCCGTCTCTCGCTCCCACCATCTCTCTCCACTTCTCTCTTTCTCCGTCTCTCGTTCCCCCGCTCTCTCTTTCTGGCTAGCTCTCTCCGTCTCTCGCTCCCCCTCTCCATCTGCGCCATCGCTCTCTCTCTCCGTCTCTCGCTCCCCCTCTCACTCTCCATCTCTCACTCCCGCTTTCACTCTCCGACTCTCGCTCCCCCTCTCACTCTCCATCTCTCGCTACCCCTCTCACTCTCCGTTTCTCACTCCCACTCTCACTCTCTCCGTCTCTCGCTCCCGCTCTCTCTCTCCATCACTCGCCCCCCCTTTCACCATCTCTCGCAGCCTCTCTCTCTCCGTCTCTCACTCCCCCTCTACCTCTCTCACTCCCCCTCTCTCTCTCCATCTCTCACTCCCCCTCTCTCTCTCCATCTCTCGCTTCCCCTCTCTCGCTGCCCCCTCACTCTCTCTCTCTCTCTCGCTCCCTCTCTCTCTCTCTCTCTCGCTCCCCCTCGTTCTCTCCGTATCTGGCACCGCCCTCTCTCTCCGTCTCTCACTACATCTCTCTCTCTCTCTCCGTCTTTCGCTCCCTACCTTTCTCTCTGTCTCTCGCTCCCGCTCTCTCTTCGTCTCTCACAACTCCTCTCTCTCACCCTTTCTCGCAACTCTTCTCTCTCCCCCCTCTCTCTCGCTCCCCCTCTCTCTCCCCGTCTCTCACTTCCCCTCTCCATCTCTCACTCCCCCTCTCTCTCTCCGTCTCTCGCTTCCCCCCTCTCTCTCCGTCTCTTGCTCCCCCTCTCTCTCTCCATCTCTCGCTCCCCCTCTCTCGCTCCCCCTCTCGCTCTCCGTATCTCACTTCCCCTCTCCGTCTCTCACTACCTTCTCACTCTCTCCGTCTCTCGCTCCCACTCTCTGTCTCCATCACTCGCCCCCCCCTTTCACCGTCTCTCGCTGCCTCTCTCTCTCTCTCCGTCTCTCGCTCGCACTCTCTCTTTCTCTCTCTCCCCCTCTCCCTCTCCGTCTCTCGCTACCCCTCTCTCTCTCTCTCTCTCCGTCTCTCGGTCCCTCCCATCTCTGTCTCTCGCTCCCCCTCTCTCTCTTCGTCTCTCGCTCCCCCTTTCTCTCTCTCCGTCTCTCACTCCCCCTCTCCCTCTGCGTCTCTCGCTCTCTCTCACCGTCTCTCGCTCCCCCTCTCTCTCTCCATCACTCGCAACCCATTTCTCTCTCTCCAGCTCTCGCTCCCACTCCCTCTCTCCGTCTCGAGCTCCCTCTCTCTCTCTCCGTCTCTCGCTCCCCTTCTGTCTCTCCATCTCTCGCTCCCGTCTCTCATTGCCCCTCTCTCTCTCCCTCCATCTCATACTACCCCCACTCTCTCTGCGTCTCTCGCTCCCACTCTCTCTCTCCGTCTCTCGCTTCCACTCTCTCTCTCCGTCTCTCACTTCCCCTCTCCGTCTCTCACTCCCCCTCTCTCTCACCATCTCTCACTCCCCTCTCCCTCTGCGTCTCTCGCTCTCTCTCTCCGTCTCTCGCTCCCCCTCTCTCTCTCCAACTCTCGCAACCCATTTCTCTCTCTCCGTCTCTCGGTCCCACTCCCTCTCTCCTTCTCGCGCTCCCTCTCTCTCTCTCCGTCTCTCGCTCCCCTTCCCTCTCTCCATCTCTCGCTTCCCATCTCTCACTGTCCCTCTCTCTCTCTCTCCATCGCTCACTCCCCCTCTCTCTCTCCATCTCTCGCTTCCCCTCTCTCGCTGCCCCCTCACTCTCTCTCTCTCTCGCTCCCTCTCTCTCTCTCTCTCACGCTCCCCCTCGTTCTCTCCGTATCTGGCACCCCCCTCTCTCTCCGTCTCTCACTACATCTCTCTCTCTCTCTCCGTCTTTCACTCCCTACCTTTCTCTCTGTCTCTCGCTCCCGCTCTCTCTTCGTCTCTCACAACTCCTCTCTCTCACCCTCTCTCGCAACTCTTCTCTCTCCCCCCTCTCTCTCGCTCCCCACTCTCTCCACGAATCTCACTTCCCCTCTCCATCTCTCACTCCCCCTCTCTCTCTCCGTCTCTCGCTTCCCCCCCTCTCTCTCCGTCTCTTGCTCCCCCTCTCTCTCTCCATCTCTATCTCCCCCTCTCTCGCTCCCCTCTCGCTCTCCGTATCTCACTTCCCCTCTCTGTCTCTCACTCACCCTCTCTCTCTCTCCATCTCTCGCTCCTGCTCTCTGTCTCCATCACTCGCCCCCCCCTTTCACCGTCTCTCGCTGCCTCTCTCTCTCTCTCCGTCTCTCGCTCGCAATCTCTCTTTCTCTCTCTCCCCCTCTCCCTCTCCGTCTATCGCTACCCCTCTCTCTCTCTCTCTCTCCGTCTCTCGGTCCCTCCCATCTCTGTCTCTCGCTCCCCCTCTCTCTCTTCGTCTCTCGCTCCCCCTTTCTCTCTCTCCGTCTCTCACTCCCCCTCTCCCTCTGCGTCTCTCGCTCTCTCTCACTGTCTCTCGCTCCCCCTCTCTCTCTCCATCTCTCGCAACCCATTTCTCTCTCTCCGTCTCTCGCTCCCCTTCTCTCTCTCCATCTCTCGCTCCCGTCTCTCACTGCCCCTCTCTCTCTCCCTCCATCTCTCGCTACCCCCAGTCTCTCTGCGTCTCTCGCTCCCCCTCTCTCTCTCCGTCTCTCACTCCCCCTCTCTCTCTCCATCTCTCACTCCCCCTCTCCCTCTGCGTCTCTCGCTCTCTCTCTCCGTCTCTCGCTCCCCCTCTCTCTCTCCATCTCTCGCAACCCATTTCTCTCTCTCCGTCTCTCGCTCCCACTCCCTCTCTCCGTCTCGTGCTCCCTCTCTCTCTCTTCGTCTCTCGCTCCCCTTCCCTCTCTCCATCTCTCGCTCCCCGTCTCTCACTGCCCCTCTCTCTCTCTCTCCATCTCTCGCTACCCCCACTCTCTCTGCGTCTCTCGCTTCCCCTCTCTCTCTGCATCTCTCGCAACTCCTCTCTCTATCTCCGTCTCTCACTCCCACTTTTTCTCTCCGTCTCGCGCTCCCTCTCTCTCTCTCCGTTTCTCGCAACTCCTCTCTCTCTCTCCGTCTCTCGCTCCCACTCCCTCTCTCCATCTCGCGCTCCCTCTCTCTCGCTCCATCTCTCCGTCTCTCGCATCCCCTCTCTCTCTCCATCTATCGCTCCCCAACTCTCTCTCCATCGCTGGCTCCCCCCCTCTCTCTCTCCATCTCTCGCTCCCCCCTCTCTAGCTCTCCGCCTCTATCTCCATCTCTCGCTCCCCCCTCTCTCTCCGTCTCTCACACCCCCTCTCTCTCTCTCCATCTCTCGCTACCCCTCTCTCTCTCTCCGTCTCAAAATACCACTCTCTATCTCTCCGTCTCACGCTCCCCCTCTCTGTGTCTCTCGCTCTCTCTCGCTCTCTCTCCTTCACTCGCTCCCCCCTCTCTCGTCGTCTCTCGCAACCTCTTCTCCCTGCATCTCTCGCCCACTCGCACTCTCTCCGTCTCTTGCTTCCCCTCTCTCTCTCCATCTCTCGCTCCCTCTCTCGCTCCCCCTTCTCTCTCTCCATCTCTCGCTCCCCCTCTCTCTTTCTGTCTCTCGCTCCCCCTCTCCATCTGCATCTCTCTCTCTCCGAATCTCGGTCTCCCCTCAATCTCCATCTCTCGCTCCCGTTCTCTATCTCCCTCTCTCTCTCCCTCTCTCTCTCCCCCTCTCTCTCCCTCTCTCGCTCCCTCTCACTCTCCCTCTTACTCCCCCTCTCGCTCCCCCACTCTCTCTCCCCGTCTCTCACTTTCCCTCTCCATCTCTCACTCCCCCTCTCTCTCTCCGTCTCTCGCTTCCCCCTCTCTCTCCGTCTCTTGCTCCCCCTCTCTCTCTCCATCTCTCGCTCTCCCTCTCTTGCTCCCGCTCTCTCTCCCCGTCTCTCACTTCCCCTCTCCATCTCTCACTCCCCCTCTCTCTCTCCGTCTCTATCTTCCCCCCCTAACTCCTTCTCTTGCGCCCCCTCTCTCTCTCCATCTCTCGCTCCCCCCTTTCACCATCTCTCGCTGCCTCTCTCTCTCTCTCCGTCTCTCGCTCCCCCTCTCTCTTTCTGTCTCTCGCTCCCCCTCTCCATCTGCATCTCTCGCTCTCTCTCTCCGACTCTCGGTCTCCCCTCAATTTCCATCTCTCGCTCCCGTTCTCTCTCTCCCTCTCTCTCTCCCTCTCTCTCTCCCCCTCTCTCTCCATCTCTGGCTCCCCCTCTCTTGCTCCCCCTCTCTCTCCCCGTCTCTCACTTCCCCTCTCCATCTCTCACTCCCCCTCTCAGTCTCTCCGTCTCTTGCTCCCGCTCTCTCTCTCCATCACTCGCCCCCCCCCTTTCACCATCTCTTGCTGCCTCTCTCTCTCTCTCCGTCTCTCGCTCGCCCTCTCTCTTTCTCTCTCTCCCCCTCTCCCTCTCCGTCTCTCGCTACCCGTCTCTCTCTCTCTCTCTCCGTCTCTCGGTCCCTTCCATCTCTGTCTCTCGCTCCCCCTCTCTCTCTTCGTCTCTCGCTCCCCCTTTCTCTCTCTCCGTCTCTCACTCCCCCTCTCCCTCTGCGTCTCTCGCTCTCTCTCTCCGTCTCTCGCTCCCCCTCTCTCCGTCTCCGTCTCTCGATATCCATTTCTCTCTCTCCGTCTCTCGCTCCCACTCCCTCTCTCCGTCTCGCGCTCCCTCTCTCTCTCTCCACCTCTCGCTCCCCCTCTCTCTCTCCATCTATCGCTCCCCAACTTTCTCTCCATCGCTGGCTCCCCCCCTCTCTCTCTCCGTCTCTCGCTTCCCCCTCTCTCTCCGTCTCTTGCTCCCCCTCTCTCTCTCCATCTCTCGCTCTCCCTCTCTTGCTCACCCTCTCTCTCCCCGTCACTCACTTCCCCTCTCCATCTCTCACTCCCCCTCTCTCTCTCCGTCTCTATCTACCCCCCTCTCTCCGTCTCTTGCGCCCCCTCTCTCTCTCCATCTCTCGCTCCCCCCTTTCACCATCTCTCGCTGCCTCTCTCTCTCTCTCCGTCTCTCGCTCCCCCTCTCTCTTTCTGTCTCTCGCTCCCCCTCTCCATCTGCATCTCTCGCTCTCTCTCTCCGACACTCGGTCTCCCCTCAATCTCCATCTCTCGCTCCCATTCTCTCTCTCCCTCTCTCTCTCCCTCTCTCTCTCCCCCTCTCACTCCCTCTCTCTCTCCCTCTCACTCTCCCTCTCACTCCCCCTCTCGCTCCCCCTCTCTCGCTCCCCCTCTCTCTCTCCCCGTCTCTCACTTTCCCTCTCCATCACTCACTCCCCCTCTCTCTCTCCGTCTCTCGCTTCCCCCTCTCTCTCCGTCTCTTGATCCCCCTCTCTCTCTCCATCTCTCGCTCCTCCTCTCTTGCTCCCCCTCTCTCTCCCCGTCTCTCACTTCCCCTCTCCATCTCTCACTCCCCCTCTCACTCTCTCCGTCTCTTGCTCCCGCTCTCTCTCTCCATCACTCGCCCCCCCCTTTCACCATCTCTCGCTGCCTCTCTCGCTCTCTCCGTCTCTCGCTCGCCCTCTCTCTTTCTCTCTCTCCCCCTCTCCCTCTCCGTCTCTCGCTACCCGTCTCTCTCTCTCTCTCTCCGTCTCTCGGTCCACCCATCTCTGTCTCTCGCTCCCCCGCTCTCTCTTCGTCTCTCGCTCTCCCTTTCTCTCTCTCCGTCTCTCACTCCCCCTCTCCCTCTGCGTCTCTCGCTCTCTCTCTCCGTCTCTCGCTCCCCCTCTCTCTCTCTGTCCCTCGATATCCATTTCTCTCTCTCCGTCTCTCGCTCCCACTCCCTCTCTCCGTCTCGCGCTCCCTCTCTCTCTCTCCGTCTCTCGCTCCCACTCTCTCTCTCCATCTATCGCTCCCCAACTCTCTCTCCATCGCTGGCTCCCCCTCTCTCTCTCTCCATCTCTGGCTCGCCCCTCTCTAGCTCTCCGCCTCTATCTCCGTCTCTCGCTCCCCCCTCTCTCTCCGTCTCTCACAACCCCTCTCTCTCTCTCCGTCTCAAAATAGCCCTTCCTCTCTCTCCGTGTCTCGCTCCCCCTCTCTGTGTGTCTCGCTCTCTCTCTCTCTCTCTCTCTCCTTCTCTCGCTCCCCCCTCTCTCGCCGTCTCTCGAAACCTCTTCTCTGTGCGTCTCTCGCCCACTCTCACTCTCTCCGTCTCTTGCTCCCCCTCTCTCTCTACCCCTCTCTCTCTCCATCTCTCGCACCCTCTCTCGCTCCCCTTCTCTCTCTCCATCTCTCGCTCCCCCTCTATCTCTCTGTCTCTCGCTCCCCCTCTCCATCTGCATCTCTCGCTCTCTCTCTCCGACTCTCGCTCCCCCCTCACTCTCCATCTCTCGCTCCCATTCTCTCTCTCCATCTCGCTCTCCCTCTCTCTCTCCCCCTCTCTCTCCCTCTCTATCTCCCTCTCTCTCTCTCCCACTCTCTCCCACTCTCGCTCCCCCTCTCTCGCTCACCCGCTCTCTCTCCCCGTCTCTCACTTTCCCTCTCCATCTCTCACTCCCCCTTTCTCTCTCCGTCCCTCGCTTCCCCCCTCACTCTCCGTCTCCCGCTCCCGCTCTCTCTCGCTCTCTCTCTCCCTCTTCCTCTGCATCTCTCGCTCCCCCTCTCTCTCTCCCCGTCTCTCACTTCCCCTCTCCGTCTCTCACTCCCCCTCTCTCTCTCCATCTCTCGATCCCTCTCTCTCTCTCCGTCTCTCGGTCTCTCGCTCCCCTTCTTTCTCTCCACCTCTCGCTCCCCGTCTCTCACTGCCCCTCTCTCTCTCTCCATCTCTCGCTCTCCCCTCTCTCTCTCTCACCCCCTCTCTCGGTCCCCCCGTCTCTCGCTCCCACCCTCTCTCTCCACTTCTCTCTCTCTCTGTCTCTCGCTACCCCTCTCTCTCTCCGTCTCTCGCACCCCCTCTCTCTCTCCATCTTTCACTCTCCGTCTCTCGCTTCCACTCTCACCATCTCTTCCTCACCCTCTCTCTCTCTCCGTCTCTCGCTCCCCCTCTCACTCTCACCGTCTCTCTCTCTATATCTCTCTCTCTCCCCCTCTCTCTCTCTCCGCCTCTCTCTCCCCGTCTCTCACGCACCCAACTCTCTCCGTCTCTCACTCCCCCCCTCTCTCTTTCTCTTGCTCCCCTCTCTCTCTCTCTCCGTCTCTCACTCCCCCTCTCTCTCTCCATCACTCGGTCCCTCTCTCTCTCTCCGTCTCTCCGTCTCTCGCTCCCCTTCTTTCTCTCCATCTCTCGCTCCCCGTCTCTCACTGCACCTTTCTCTCTCTCTCCATCTCTCGCTCCCCCCTCTCTCTCTCTCACCCCCTCTCTCGGTCCCCGGGTCTCTCGCTCCCACCCTCTCTCTCCACTTCTCTCTTTCATCGTCTCTCGTTCCCCCGCTCTCACCTTCCGGCTTTCTCTCTCCATCTCTCGCTCCCCCTCTCCATCTGCGCCTCTCGCTCTCTCTCTCTGTCTCTCGCTCCCCCTCTCACTCTCCATCTCTCGCTCCCGCTTTCACTCTCCAACTCTCGCTCCCCCTCTCACTCTCCATCTCTCACTCCCCCTCTCTCTCTCCGTCTCTCGCTTCCCCTCTCTCGCTGCCCCCTCACTCACTCTGTCTCTCGCTCCCTCTCACTCCCTCTCTCTCTCTCTCTCTCGCTCCCCCTCGTTCTCTCCGTATCTGGCACCCCCCTCTCTCTCCGTCTCTCACTACATCTCTCTCTCTCTCTCCGTCTTTCGCTCCCTACCTTTCTCTCTGTCTCTCGCTCCCGCTCTCTCTTCATCTCTCACAACTCCTCTCTCTCTCCGTCTCTCGCAACTCTTCTCTCTCTCTCCGTCTCTCGCTCCCACTCCCTCTCTCCCTCTCCGTCTCTCGCAACTCCTCTCTCTCTCTCCGTCTCTCGCTCCCACTTTTTCTCTCCGTCTCGCGCTCCCTCTCTCTCTCTCCGTCTCTCGCAACTCCTCTTTCTCTCTCCATCTCTCACTCTCCGACTCTCGCTTCCCCTCTCACCATCTCTTGCTCACCCTCTCTCTCTCTCCGTCTCTCGCTCCCCCTCTCACTCTCACCGTCTCTCTCTCTCTCTCTCTCTCTCTCCCCCCTCTCTCTCTCTCCGCCTCTCTCTCCCCGTCTCGCACGCCCCCAACTCTCTCCGTCTCTCGCTCCCCCCCTCTCTCTGTCTCTTGCTCCCCTCTCTCTCTCTCCGTCTCTAGCTCCCCCTCTCTCTCCACGTCTCTCTCTCTCTCGCATCCCCTCACTCTCTCTCTCCGTCTATCGCTACTGCTCTCTCTCTCTCCGTCTCTTGCTCCCCCTCTCTCTCTGTTTGTCTCGCTCTCTCTCTTTGTCTCTCGCTCCCGCTCTGTCTCCGTCTCTCGCTTCCTCTCTCTCTCTCTCTGCATCTCTCGCACCCCCTCGATCTCCATCCCTCGTTCCCCTCCTCTCTCACCCCCTCTCTCTCTCCATCTCTCACTCTCCGTATCTCGCTCCCCCTCACTCTCTGTCTCTCACTCCCTCTCTCACCGTCTCTCGCTCCCTCTCTCTCTCTCCGACTCTCGATCTCTCTCTCTCTCTCTCCTCCTTTCCCTCCCCCTCTCTCTCCCCCTCTCTCTCTCCGTCTCTCGCTCCCCCTCTCTCTCTCCGCCTCTCACTCCCCCTCTCTCGCTCTCTCCGTCTCTCGCTCCCTCTCTCTCTCTCTCCCAGTCTCTCGCTCCCTCTCTCTCTCCCTCTGTCCCTCGCTCGCCCTCTCACCGTCTCTCGCTACCCTTCTCTCTCTCCATCTGTCGCTCACCCTCTCTCTCTCCATCTCTCGCTCCCCCTCTCACTCGCCGTCTGCTGCACCCTCTCTCTCTCTCTCCGTCTTTAGCTCCCACTCTCTCTCTCAGTCTCTCGCCCTCTCTCCATCTCTCGCTCCCCCCTCTCTCTCCGTATCTCGCTCCCCCCCTCTCTCTCCGTCTCTCGCTCCCCCGCTCACTCTCGCTCTCTCGGTCTCTCTCTCCCCGTCTCCGTCTCTCACTCACCCTCTCCGTCGTTCACTCCCCCTCTCCGTCTCTCACTCCCCATCTCCGTCTCTCTCTCTCCATCTCTCGCTCCCCCTCTCTCTCTCTCTCTCTCCATCTCACGCTTCCCCTCGTTCTCTCCATCTCTCGCATACCACTCTCTCTCCGTCTCTCACTACACCTCTCTCGCTCCCCCTCTCTCGCTCCCTCCATCCGTCTCTCGCACCCCCTCTCTCGCTCCATCTCTCGCTCTCCCTCTCTCTCTGCGTCTCTCGCTCCCCACCCTCTCTCTGTCTCGCACTCCCCCTCTCTCTCTCTCCGTCTCTCGCTTCCCCACGCTCTCTCCGTCTCTCGCTCCATCTCTCTCTCTCTCTCCATCTCTCGCTCCCCGTCGCTTTGTATTTGTATTTGAAAATAAGCGGGAAAGAGGTCATCATGTCACACAGCCCATACGCAAGCTCTTGCTAAAATCGCTATGTTTCTCCCTTGTGTAATTTGCCTTCTTTCAGATGTGGAATAGCAAAATCCCCAGCAGTTTCTTCTCCTGTCAGGCAGTCCTCGAATCCGTGTGGCTTCAAGTTTCATGTAAAGCATTTTTTCTCACATGACATGAAATGCACAGTAAGATCGGGCAGCATGTTTGCACGCACACTCTCGCTTACACAGACAGAAACAAACTAAAATTCCTGCACCCTCCAAAGGCAGTTTTTGCAATTTGAAATTGAAATCAGTGATAGACAGCACATCCCTTTTAAACAGAGACAGAATGACCCGGGATTGATAGCACACCATTTTAGAGAGACAGAGAATGACCCCGGCTATCAGCGTATCACCTTAAGAGGGATACGGAAACAGAATGATCAAATATAGAGAATTGTGTAAAACTCAGCAGATCGTGCAGATTCTGTGGACGAAGATCCCGGGTTCACTTTCAGTCAGATGATCATTCCGATATTTTCGGAAAAATTTAAAGTTTACAGATTTTTTGTACAAAGATAGCGCCTGGAAAAAAATAGGCAGCGAGGAGAGACAAAAGGGAATGTCTGTGATACAGGGGAGCTTCCGCGTGATTAAATAATAAATGGCACAATGCGAAAAGGCAAAGTGGGTGGTAAGCGGGCAATAAAGTAACAAAGAATGCTCCAGAGAAGGTGTTAGTGGGAACAGCAGAACCATTACCAGACAATGGGAGCGGTGCTTATGATCCGATACGTTGAACCTAATGTTGAGGCCAGAAGATTACAACATGTGTGAACGCCTTTTCATCAGACAACGCAGCTTGGCCACCCCTGATTGATTTCCTGTATGGTTTGAATTCGGCAGCCAAGGGACTAATTCAAAAGCCACCTTCTCACATCTTTTCGGCGCTACAGAAACAGGACGCACTCATATTCAGGGCAGAGTATGTTTCACGTTGAAGTGGAGATTGACGCTGAATGTATGCTTATCCCAATGGAGGTGAACTCATACATGCAGAAATGAAGATATATTGATCAATTATTGGCCGGAACCAACCACGGGTTTAGGTTGTCCAATGAAACACAGAGCCGAGTTCATCTGAGTTAATGTAGTTTGTAAATAGCTGAGTCCGCAGCACTGATCATTGAGGGTCCACACTCGTTACCAGCTACTAATCTGAAAAAGTTAAATTAATCCTTTTCTTTGCTCCTTTCCATGAAGAAAACCTTTATCCATGCTGATATATTACCGCAATACCTGAGCACTTATCTTGTGTAATAACTGTCTATTTGGCATTTTTTGGAATGCCTTCTGGATCCTTCGGCTCCCCTTTATATATTTTGCTCGTTACATCCTAAAAGCATTATAATAAATTTGTCAAAAACGATTTCCCTTTCATAAAACCAGATTTGCTCTGCGTGATATGATTTTCTACGTGTTCTGATTCAACTTGTTTAACAATGGATTCCAGCATTTTCCTCCAACATTGATATCAGTCTAACTGGCCAGTAGGTCTCTATTTTCTCTCCCCCACCTTTCTTGAGTAGCAGTGTTATATTTGCTCAATTCCATCCCAGAACAGCATCAGTAATCTACTGAAGTTTGGAAGATCAAACCCAATGCCTCCATTATCTCTGCATTCAGCCCTTTTATAAACCAACATGTAGCCCGTCAGATCTAGGCGGGTTGTCGGCTATTAGTCCTATTCTTTGCCTTGTACTTTTTCTAATTCTATTCATTGCATTAAGTTCCTCGCCCTCATTCGACCCTTGTTTCCCCAAAATTTTTGGTCTGCTTTTTGTGTATTCAAATGTGAAGACTGGCACAAAATAGTTGTTTACCGTTTCTGCCATTTCCTTATACCTCAGAAAGCTTTCTCCTGTCTCAGCCTCTAAGGGACCAAAGATCACTTGTGCTGCTCTGTTCCTTTTTACATTTTCGCAGAAGCTATTACAATCTGTTTTTATATTCCTTGCTAGTTTTCTCTCATATTATATTTTTCCACATTTTATCAATTTGTGTGTCATTCTTTGCTGGTTTCTGAAATTCTCGCAATCCGCAGGCTTACGACCATTCTTCGCACTATTATAAGCATATTTCAATGTAATGCTATGCTTATCTTGCTTTGTTAGCCACGGATGGATGACTTTTTCCATTTAATTTTTTTTCTCTTTCTGTCTTTGCTTCTGTCCGTGTAATAATGAGGGATAACTTGTCCTTCCGACCAGTTCCACCCTAGTTTATATCGGATTATACCCTGAAACTTTGTAACTGATGAAATCACCACATTCCGGGGTCCCAATTTGTCCCACAGCTCGTAGGCTGTATGTTCACATTGGGTATGATCAGCCTCCCTAGCTGGTTTGATCATTATTTCCCAATAAAGTTCCTATCGCTTCTTCCAGCTTTTGGGTCCAAACTTCAAACTCGTTTTCTAATTCTGTATTTCTATCATTCATCACTCGTGATCCGACTGCTACTACAGCTGATACTTACACCTGAGTTTGCAGGTGCTGTGGAATACATAACAGGTCCTGAGCCGTTATGAGGTGTGCCTTGAAAGTCTGCATTGTTTGGCTAATTACTTGTCCACATCAAGGTATTGCAATTTTTCCAGGCCCAGCTGTTTTCTAGATAAATGATTAGCTGTTCACTCATTTGTTGCAAACGAATGCAGCTAATCCGAACCACGGTCTGCCCTTTTCAAATCTGATTGCATTGTCATGCACCTTCTTTTGGATGAACCGCTGCAAATTGGCTTTATAATTACAGGACAAAATCGCCTTGACTGAATCCGTCCCACTCAACTTACCCAAGTGTTTCTCTAAGGCTATGTCATTTGTACAGTCAGAAATTCTGCGACATTACGAAAACTGGCATGTGTACAAATATCCCTGCACTCCCCAATGGCTGTCCTTCCTACAACGATGTACCAGCAAAATGGGTCAGCCTAGAATGTTTTTAAACCCAAATGAACACCACCGTTTGGTCACACCAGATTTTGCTAGGGTTTCTGCATGCTTTCCCAATTGTTTGACGTGACTTCAATATGGCACAATATTATTTTATTATGTATTACACAAAGGTGAGCATTTATCAGTAGTTTACAGTATAGAACGAAAACGATATCACCCGTGCTGCCTCAGATATTTTTAGTTTCCTTTTGATAGGACTCTGAAAGAAACAATCCAACGCACCAAGGGTCTCTTCCACCTCACCCCGCCTGGAGTATCTTCTGTTCATTGGCCCTTAGTTTGGACTCATCCCAATCGAGGTGTTCTCTGTTCCTTGGCCTTTGCCTTGGAATCAAGCCGCTTGGGCTATTCTATGTTCATTGGCCCTTATCTTGTCTGTTCGCATCCGGATCATCCTCCCGTGGGCCAGTACTGCCTGGTCCCTCTCCAGGGTCAGCCCTTGCTCCTGGTACTCTGCAGCCTAACTCTCATAAGTGGCCCTTTTATACTACTTTTCGAGGCGGTACGATGAGTCAATATTGACACAGGTACCAAAATTGGGATCTTTCCAAATGGTGGGATGGCCAATAGGGCGTCGAGTTTATTTCAGACGAAGGAAAAATGAGCCGTCCCTCACCATATCCATAACTTTGATGGACAAGTGGTGATTGACTCGTCCTCAAGATGCCGTATATTTATGGCTGAACAATTATCGGCCTACAAGAGGGGAAGACGGTTGTTCTGCCATTTTATCTGGGTCTTCCTTTTTCTCAAGTCCTTAACCAGCAACATTCGAACATGTGATCTCCTATTCTACTAATATTATCCTGTCGCAGGCTTCGTACTTCCAAGAACCAATTGTAAAGACAGTGCCTTATGTGGACTCAAGACCAGTTTGTTGATTCTCACATTGTATTCATTGCATGAAGTCAGAATGATTCTTTTTCTCAGTTTTTCATAGCTTGACACATTTTAGAGTTTAGCACTATTGTATACGTGTTCGATTAACATGAAAAGGATGAACATATAAAAAAAAGAAAAAGTTCTTTTTCAAAAATGCATGTGGTACATTGAATCTAAACGCATGTTTAAGTTTATAAGAACGGTCGACAATCAATTCGTAGTCATTAAGTACATTTCTAGCTAATGCAAAGGAGATTCAAAAAATACAAATCCAATCCAGGTTTAACATATAGTGGAATGTTATTTCACAAATGTGCCTGTGATAAGTAGTGCTGCAGTAAATAGTGCAGACTGGAGCAAGAAACTCCCACCCCAGACATTTCCTCACAAATATCTGGGCTGAAAATCCAGTGAAATATAGAGGGAATGATGCACTGTCGGCGGTGCCATCTTTCAGATGAGTGTTCTGTTCTCCGAGGAGGGCGTAGCGGTCCTATGGCACCATTTCTAAAAAGAGCAGGGGAGTTATCTAGCTGCACAAACCTATATTTATCCCGCAATCAATTTCTTGACGAACGGAGATGATCTTGTTATTGCAACATTGCTGTTTATGTGACCCGGCTGTGTACAAATTACCCGCAGCGTTTGCTACAAAACTACAGTGACGAAAGGTCAAAAATTATGTCATTGGCTGTAAAGCCATTTGCGACATCCGTTGGTTGTGAAAGACGCTATGTAAATTCAAGTGTTTCTGTAAATGCGGGAAATATTGAGTTGGGGAGTAATTGAATGGTGGAGCATGTCCGAGCGACTAACTGGCCTAGTCCTGTCCCTGCAATCCTCGGCCTCTATAATATCACAGAACATATCAACGTGAAACTATGGCAATGGATAATACTAGAAGATAATGAATAGAGCAGCGTCGTGAAACCCCACTGCAGCCCACAAAATCCATGGGGAGGTATATACGCAGAGAGATTCTGCTTCTCACCTGTCAGAAGCTATTCTAATACTGTACAGGTCCCTTGTCACAGTTAGCCCTCTGGAGACGGTTTCAACATCATCTCTAACGTTTGAAAATGTTAATTGGAGTGAAACGAAGCTTATTTCGAGCTCTTTTCTATGGCTACATTTTTCTACCCTAGTTTTTAGATTACTTTTATTCTAGGTGTTGGTGCAAATCCCGACTTCATGCCGTTCTAAAGATATACATTGCTCATTCAATTGCAAGCCTCAACTTCGAGATTGAAAGGGATGATTGTCAAACACCGGGAGTGGGGTAACATTTGAAATTTGATTAGGAATTCGGGGAAATCACTTCATGCATCGACAGGAATGAACCGCGTCACATAACAGGAGGAAAACTGAATGTGAGCAATATATTAGGCCAGGGATTTGGGCAGTTTCACGTCAAACATTGTATTATTATTTTGGATATAATCAGTGCAGCAGAAACATTACTGTGAAGGGAGTTGACCCGCTGCCAAATGACTGGAAGTAATATCAATGCACCTGATCTTTCATGGTCCCACGAGAAATGTCCCACAATTATAAATGATGTTTTCTCTTTAGCTCTTTTCTCACAATTCGATGGATCTCTGTTTCCAGTGCCAATAGTCATCATCATTTCTCAGACAGAATGAGAGTTCCGTACATTGCCTATCCATTTTCCGTGTTACCACCAATTCTACAGGCAGTAATGATTTACTATCCGATTATAGCAGCCATTGGAATCCCCGGTAAGTGATTAAAAGCCGTTACTAAAGTTGTGAATAAATTTGGGATTAACTGCTTGAGCTCCCATCTCACGAATTGCCTTTTTGTAACGATCCTTCACAATTCAATTCAGATGCAGAAATTCAGTGACATTATTTCTCGCTCAACCTTGTTCATTGACTGATCATTTGGTGACTTTCAATTTTCTTTAACCCCCATAAAAGCCGCAATTATTTTCCCCCTGTAATGTCTTTCAAACTGGTTCCGTTTTATCTGAGAATCGTGTAATGAGTGATTCAATGGATTATTTTTATTCCGTTTTTCCATGCCTGCTCTCCTTTCCCGTAATACTCGGTAATATCTGACAGATTATATTTTACTCAACATTCAGCTTGATGTAAAATGTTCCATTGACTCCCGCTGTGGAGATAGAAAATGACAGCCGATCATGGACATATACCTGGGAATTCGGACAGTCAAGACCAGGATTTGTTCAGTCCCGTTAATCACAATCTACCCGCTGTTCTCGGTCTGGTTCCAGCAAAGTGCCGGATATTATGTCTGGTAATCACAATCCATGCCGAGTGTGGGATTGTGCTCCATGCAGGAACACAGATTCTCTCCCACATCTTCTCCACTGACCGGTGACCAGCCTGTTCGCAGACTCGACTTCACCCTCCCAGCGGAGATTGTTCTGCCTTCAACCGCTGGGAGGCAGCTGGTTTCTGTTACATCCATTCCTGCAGCGGCACAGGTCAGACCGGGAATCCGTGCTGTGAGAGCGCGATTGAAACAAGGCAGCGGCGCTCTATGCAGCTGTCCTGGGTTTGTCCACATTTAAAAACCTGTTTTAGATTCAATACCTGCATTTTAAGCAAAACACCGTCTCCATGCCGGGTCATGGTCCCTTTATACTAATCGGACACATTTATTGTTCAGACCAAACGCTTGCAGGGTGATAGAACATCGACTGTACACTCAGTAAGCCTGTCCGCTCGGTGATCCAGACACATTCACTTTAATTTCGCTTCAGATACTGAGAGATAGAGGAATTTCTTGTCACATTTACCCACCCGGTCTCCATATCCCTTTATCGCCTCTTCCTCGAGCCACGGACCCAATCTACTTTGAATTCTGACACCGTTTCTGCCTCAACCTCTATCCATGTAACTGAACTCCACCGCCTCCCCAATCCCTGCATAAAAAAGCTTCTCCCGCTCTCTCTTCTCTCTGTTCCATTGTCTTCTATTTCATCTAGTTTCTACAGCGCCTCGTTCTGCAATACACATCTACTGGAATCAGTCTGCTTCTATCTACCTTCTTCCATTTTGTCAATAATTTTAAACACATCTGTCATATCGCCCTGTAATCTGTGTCTGTATTACATTCCTCTACCTCACATTTACAGGTTATGTGGCAGAGCCCAGGGTATCGAACCAGTGTGTATTATCATTTATTGTACCACTGACTAACATTCCCACTTCAGTTGGGAAACTTAAATCTCACACTATGTCTCCTGAGTTCCCACCACCCTGTACTAATACATTGCCTTGCATGTTTGTGTTTGAAGAAATATGATCAGCATTAAAGTCCAATAATACGGCTGTTGTTTTTAACACTCTGCAGAGTCTGTTTGAAGAGGTTACTCAATGAGAACAGATTGAAGTGAGCTGTCTCACTGTCCCGCTGACTCTCACAAATCTCAGGGTCAATGCAGCCTAATGCTCCGACTGCAAGATTCGCCCCTGCATTATTAAGAGTATCTCTCATTATATCAGCTCACATGGTCCGTTGTAACATGTGCCGCATCAAGAGTCCCCATCATTTCTCAGAGATCAATACAGTTTGATTTATTGTATTACCATTTGCCGTGTTCCAGTTCTCGGCGTGGTAATTGGTGCTCCCGGTAACGTGCTTGGTTTGTGAAGCAAAAGCGCCAAATTGTTATTTCCATTCAATATTGTGTCAGCTGAGGTAATTTTAACAATAAATATGATCAGTACTCGGTGCATTGTAATGTCTCTTTCCATCGTCTCAAATTGTATTACATTGTCAGTTAAGTCTCTGCTTTGATAATGTTTTTCAGTCATTATTCATAAAAATGCGAACCCACGTAATTAGCGGTAATCTTACGACTTGGATCGATAGCTGGTTGCACAGAAGGAACAACAGAATAGGGATAAATGTTGAGCGAATTTTGGCTTTTATCACAAGGGGGAAGATATTTACAACTGAGGAAGTGCTGTTCTCGCTGTACAGAGATTTGGTCAGATCTCATTTGGAATATCTACGTTCAGTTTTGGCCAGCATATCGCAGGATAGATGGATTGGCCTTCGAGGGTTTTCTGCACAAGTTAACCAGACTGATACCACGATTTAAAGTATTCAAATATGAGAAAAGGTTTCATAACCTTGCCTTGTATTCCATTGTGTTTAGAAGGGTGAAACGTGATATAACCGAGCTATTTAAATAGATAAAGGTGTTCGATCGTGTAGAGGCACAGAAACTGTTTCCGATGGCGGATTAATCTAAACCAGAAGGCATTATCCTAAAATTGGAGCTCGGCCATTTAGGAGTGAAATCACTAAACACCTTCTCACACAAAGTTTAGTCGAAATCTTGCCCTCGTTCTCCCAAAATCCTGTCAATTAATGGTCAATTGTCAATTTACAAAATCTGATCGATAGATCTGTTAAGGTCAGGGTATCAAGGAGTATTGAACCAAGAAGCTAATTGGAGTTAGGGTGCCGATCACCCATGGACTACTGGAATGGTGGAAAAGGCGTGTGGGGAAGAATGATCTAATCCTGCGTTCCGATATGTCAAGCACCAGAGTCATCATTTCTCCAATGAGATTTCCGGTAATCACAGGTCCAATTTCAGTGTATCTGAAAGTTCTACACGAACAAATGTCCGATGATATTATTGCAGCCCATAGAGTTTCCAGCACTCATTTTAACAGGTTACCGATTGCATAAATCCGTGTCTCGCTGTGTTACCTGGAGGGCCTGGTCATTGCTCTGTCGGTCCTGAGATGATTATTTGTCAGATTTGGATCACTATCGGTAATTCCGAGAATATCTCTCCTCCATTTCCTCCACACTTTGCGAGATGTTTATTGATATTACAATGTTTTTGATTCTCCAACTCAAAATCTAACATTGTTTTACATGGAATGTCTCGGAGTAATGCGGTTCTAAGTGAGAATGAGCGCAGTATTATCAAAGAGGGATGTCTTTGGAGTGTGAAATTGTTTTAGTTAATCGTTGGCAGCGTCAGGAACACCTCGCTAATGTTCTCCTCTTTGCATGCTCTGGGTAACTTATCTACCTGGCCTTTAAATGTAACAGCCGCGGCTCCCATCTGAATCAGAAGTTTTTGGGTTTAATACCCTGTCGAAAATCTAGTCTGACATTCGTATGACTTTCCCATGGCAGTTTTTACGAATAACGCAAATCTTAGCCAACTTTACCAACCAGATGTTGTTTTTGTGGACATTGCTGCAGCATATATATACATTTAGTTACATTACAAGGTATGTTACGAAGTTGTAGAAACCAGTCTCCACCACATTCACCTTCAACAACAAGTGTGAGTAGATCATGGAATTATTTGTCTCAAAGATTGAGACCACCCAATCAGCTGCCTCTGTCACTTCTCTTCCTTCCTCTAGCGCAACGGGTCAAACGTCCTCTAAGTTTCCAGGCTGCCCTATCCATGAAGTCGCATCTCTCTCAAGTCTCTCCCTGATCTGCCACTCTTGACCTCTCCATGCTCATCTTGTCCATGAGACCCACTTCCTGCTCACTTGATCTTGATCCTATTCCCACCAAGCTGCTGACCAGCCAACTTCTTTTTCTGGCTCCCGTGTTCACGGACATTGTTAATGGTGCTCTCAGCTCATGTCCTCTCCTCTCCTTCAAATCTATCGTTATCACCCCTCACCTCAAAAAACAACGCTTCACCACACTGGGCTTGAAAGCTACTGCCCCCTCTCCAACCTTAATTTCCACTCCAAAGTCCTTGAACGTGTTGTCGCCTCCCGGAAATCCATATTTGAATCTCTTCAGTCTGGTATCCACCATGCCACACTACCGAAACTGCTCTTATAAAAGTCACAAATGACATCCTCTGTGACATTGCCAAAGATAAACATTCCCTCCACATCATTCTCGACCAGTCCCAGCCTTTGATATGGTTCAGTACTCTATTTTCCACCAATGCCTCTCCCACTGGGTGGGAGTGCACCTGCCTGTTTCCATCCATATCTCCCTAATCGTAGCCAGAAAATCAATTGTATTCGCTTCTATTCTCACGATAAATCGTTGCATATCGTGTTCCCCGGGAATTTATCATTGGCCCCCTCCTGTTCTCCATTATATGCCGACATCATCCGAAAACACAGCTTCAGTTTCCACATGTAGGCTGCTGATACCTAGCTCTACCTCACCACCACTTCTCTCGAGGCCTCCAATGTCTCTAAATTGGCAGACTGCTTGTCCGACATTCAGTACATGTTGAGCAGAAATGTTGTCCAATATTGGGAATATCGATGACATTTTCTTTGGGTCCCGCCACAAACTGAGTTCACTAACCAACGACTCGATTCCTCTCCCGTGCTTCTGTCTGTAACTGAACCAGACAGTTCCCTATCACGCTAGCCTATTAGAACTGGAAATAATCATCTGGCCATATATCTGCAGCATAACTAAATCCACCTGTTTCCACCTCCATAACATTGTCCGTCTCTGCCCCTGCCTCAGTTCCTCTGCTGCTGAAACCTCCATCCATGCCTTAATTACCTTTAGTTTACACAGCTCCAACATACTCCTGGGTGACCTGCTACATTCTCCCCTATGTAAACTTGAGGTCATTCAAAACTCGCCAGTGCATGTCCAATCTCGCACGAAATCCCACCTGTGCTCGCTGAGCTACATTAATCCCGGTTCAACAATACCTCGATTCCAAAATTCTCATTCTGTGTACAAATCCCTCCATGGCCTCGTCCCTCCCTATCTCTGTAATCTGCTTTACCATCGCAACCACCCAATATGTCTGCGCTCCTCAAATTCTATCCTCTTGTGCATCCCTGATGATAACTGCTCAAACATTGGTGGCCGTGCCTTCAGCTGTCCGAGCCCTGAGCTCTGGAACAGCCTTCCTAAATCCTCACCGCCTCTATACCTCCCTTTGTTCCTTGAAGACCGTGCTTATAACCTCCCTCTGACCAAACTTTTGGTCATCGGTCGTAATTTATTCTTATGTGGCTCGGAGCAAAATGTATTTGTTTTATCTTGTAACACTCCTGTGAAGCGCCTCGGGAAGTTTTATAAAGGCGCTATATAATTAGAAATTATTGTTGTTGTTGTAATAATGTTACAATTGTTGAATTAATTAAGTGATTTGACAAATACTGAACAGGGGACATGATTTTAGCAACTTTTATGCGGCTCTTTACGTCAGATACATAAATTACTGACTGATTTGGCCATTTGCAAAGCCCAGTCGGAAATATGATCTCCTCATATCTTCGCCATTATTTCATGCAACTCACCAGTTAACAACTCTGTGGAGCACCGTCACCACACGGACTGCAGCGGTTCAAGGAGTCCAATCTCCGTCTTGTAAACAGCACAGGACGGCCCATTTCTTGTGTTTGATTCAGAGTTACTTTGTCCAATTTTCTCTGTAGATTTCCATTATACTTCTGTATCCATGGTAACCACACGCCCCCCCCACCCCACATACCACACACTCATACTTAACTATATTAATCATACATACCCATGTGATTTAATTTCCAGCTCAGACTGTATTGTCTAAAAACAGTTGAATGGGAATGCAGTTAATTATTTCTACACCAGCCGACTTATCTTGCTCAGGATATCTTTTCAGTGCCGATGTTTCTTTTGTATATATAGTCTCTCTCTCGCTCTCTGCCTGTCTCTATTTCTTTACAAATGAACACGTGGAGCTCTTTACGTATAACAAGTTGGAACAACTGCTATATGTCGCACTATCCTGCACACCAATGGAATCCGAATCAAACACTTCTGAGCATATCTTACATTGTTGATAGATTGCGCTGGAAGCTCAGGTACATATAATGTCCCACATCCGCTGGGATGTACTTCCCGCTAGTCTTTCTCACCAGAGAGACAGATTCTCCATGTTGCTATGTGCCAGATGTATATTAAAGATGGATTCTGCCAAGTCAGAGCTAAGACATTACCACAGAGCCTTTCTGAAGCTGAATCTCGGCAGGTATCTCCTGGGCTGGACTGCAGGCTCTATTGTCACTTGTACTGTATCTTTGCTTCGGTCTAGAGATCGCCACCCACAACTCCCTCTGAAGTTTGCTGCATTATTAGAGTCGTCAAAAGCGAGGTGAAGATTATGCCCCTTGTGCCATTGTGTACTTTGCAATGTATATTTTTCCTAGAATTACAGAAGAAGGTTTAAGATAAGGTTGTTTGTTCATGATCACATCTGAACATATCCCCTTTGTGGTTATTGTTAGAGTTTGTCCAGATGGGGGTTGCACTGGAGAAGACCCCAATGAAAAGACCTGCGATTTCGGCCAAAAGTCAGTTGATCAGATTAAATGTTTATCTTGTGGATTATAAACGTAACTGTTGCAACTTGGTTGAGTTCAAAAATACCAATTTCCCTATTATCGTGGTGTTTGACAATAGTTTGTCCAAAGGTCTTTACTCATAGCCTCCAGTCTGCGAATACAACATGAGAACTCTGAGCAATTTCGTACCCACACCTTGTATCCGCGCCCCTTTCCAGCCCACGGACCCAAACCCCGCACTTTATCTCAGCCTCGTTTATTCCCCTTTAGCATTCACTGCATTTCAACAGGCGTCATTCTCACCGCTCCTCAACCATCTCCCAATTTAGAATTGACCATTCATGACTTATTTTCAATTCGTTTTCTGTTAATTTCTTCTTCCGTCACTGAACTGCTAATTTTCGCAATTATCCATAACTCATTCTCACACTGTCCATTTATTCATACATTTAAATGGCCAGTAGTTTAATTGGATCTCCGGTGGATTTCTACCCCACTTTTTGCGAAGTTGCAGTGGCAGAAGGGTAACAGCTCCGTGGAAATTTCCAGAGTCTATTTGCATCTTAAATAAACTTTGTGAAGTCGTTTATTTTCGCGTTTTTACCCCACAGTCACAGATATTTAACATTGCAATTGTATGTTAATATTCTGTTCAGTTACACAATTCTAGCAGCGGTAAAGAGTTCAGTTCCAGTCCCCAGATCCTGCAGTAAAGTACATTTCACACCAAATCCTGTGTAACTGACTCCCTTGCTGTAACCTGACGGCTGATTCCCTGTTCCTGTTTGTTTCCCTTTTACAGCTAATGTGGTGACGATTGTAATCCTATCCCGGGGAAAGTGCGGTCTCTCCAGATGTATCACTCGCTACCTGGTGACCATGGCAGCGGCGGATCTACTGGTCATTATCACTGATGTGATACTGGTTCGGATTAATGATTATTTTTTCCCGACTACCTTCCTGTACATCACACCTGTGTGTTCTTTCCGTGCAGCGCTTATGCGTGCAGTCACCGATATTTCTGTCTGGTTAACAATCGCTTTCACTTTCGATCGTTTTGTTACCATTTGTTGCCAGAAGCTGAGGACTAAATATTGCACTGAGAAAACTGCATCCCTGGTTATAGGAACCGTGTGCCTGGTGTTCTGTATAAAAAACATCCCCTGGTTCTTTATATATGAAACCTACTATACAATCGACAATGTATCCTGGTTGTGTAATGCAAAACTCGAGTATTACACTGTAACTGCTTGGGTAGCATTTAGCTGGATTCACCGCTTGTTTTACACCACTGCTCCCAATATTCCTGATACTGCTGCTCAATGCTCTGACTGTGGGATACATTTTGGCGGCCAGCAGAGTCCGCAGGAAGCTGAGGGGCAGCAGGAATGATGTGAATCACAATGATCCGGAGATAGAGAAGCGAAGGAAATCCATCACCTTACTCTTCGCTATATCCGCTAACTTCATACTGCTCTGGATGGCGTATGTGATATTTTTATTATTAATGCGAATTGCAAACCACTATTATTCTACAGGTTACAATGACACGATGTATATTGCAGTCTATACCAGCTACATGCTGCTGCTTTTGAGTTGCTGTACAAATACGTGTATTTATGCAGTAACCCAGGCTAAAATGGGTTGAAGTATCCTCTGAGAATAATATTTAATTTAGTTCACGAAAGAAAGATTCAGAGCAATTCCCAACATTAGATCTGCATTACATCACATATCGTACCCTGAGTTATATTTTACCTGAACCTCAGCAGGCTACAACTCAGGCCCAGGCTTCTTCAGACATAACACTGGGCAATATCTGACAAGGCCTGCGGTTTCCTATGTAAGTGTCTGTGAACAAGGTAGAAGAACATTATGTAGACAGTGGGTTATAACAGCGGTGGCGGTTTAATTGGATGAAATCATGCTCCTGGATACAAAGAGACACAAGTCCCAGCATTGAGGTTTAGGATGTTGTGACCATGGAATGTTCATTGCCGGATGAACATCAGAACACGTGGGTTATCCCAGGGGAGTGTAAAAGGAGCATACGCCTTTTGATTTAATAGCTGAAGAATATCAGGAAGTGAATGATAACTGTGTTGGTTTTTTGTGTGTGGAAATGCCTGGAGAATAATAAACAGATCATTATATCAATCAGCATGTATTGTCTTTGAAATTTTACATTCTCCAGTTCACGAACAGATTCTCCATCACCAGCGGCTCTGTGGAATTTATTGGAAATGAAGTGATGCTGATTGCGGACGTGAGTCCATTGTCCTGGTGTCTGTGAATGGTGGTGTTTCCAGCAGCGAGTCCCTTTTCCCACTGTCTATGTACAATGGTGTTTGCAGAGTAACAACACCACTGGCAATGAGAACCACTAGCACGGTGTGTGGACAGCTGCAGACTCTTCTCAGGAAGAAATGACCCAGGTGGCCATTGCCTGCTGTCAGATATCTGTGACCGCAGGTCAGATTGGGCACTGTGACAGCAATTTGATTCTAACCTTGTGAGCAGCAAAATAGTGTCGCTTTCATCGAGCTCTAGTTCACCAAAAACATACTGAAGCTCACTTTCTGCAGCAAAACCCCGCCATTGTCCTAACTCATTCGCTGCATATCCAGTAACAGGGACCAGTGATCCAGACCCAGCTGAAGTGTGTGTGAATGTGAGGCTCAGTGTGTGAGGGACCAGCCTCAGGGTCCACTAATCCAGACGCAGCTGAAGTGTGTGTGACTCTGAGGCTCAGTGTATGAGGGACTGTCCTCAGGGTCCAGTGACCCAGTCCCAGCAAAAATGTGTGTGACTGTGAGGCTCAGTGTCTGAGGGACCAGCCTCAGGGTCCAGTGATCCAGACCCAGCTGAAGTGTGTGTGAATGTGTGGCTCAGTGTGTAAGGGACCAGCATCTGGGTCCAGTGATCCAGACCCAGCTGAAGTGTGTGTGAATGTGAGGCACAGTGTGTGAGGGACCAGTCTCAGTGTACAGTGATCCAGACCGAGCTGAAGTGTGTGTGAATGTGAGGCTCAGTGTGTGAGGGACCAGTCTCATGTTCCAGTGATCCAGACCCAGCTGAAGTGTGTGTGAATGTGAGGGTTCAGTGTGTGAGGGACCAGCCTCAGTGTCCAGTGATCCAGACCCAGCTGAAGTGTGTGTGGATGTGAGGCTCAGTGTGTGAGGGACCAGTCTCAGGGTCCAGTAATCCAGACCCAGCTGAAGTTTGTTTGAATGTGAGGCTCAGTGTGTGAGGGACCAGTCTCAGGGTCCAGTGATCCAGACCCAGATGAAGTGTGTGTGAATGTAAGGGTTCAGTGTGTGAGGGACCAGCCTCAGGGTCCAGTGATCCAGACCCAGCTGAAGTGTGTGTGAATGTGAGGCTCAGCGTGTGAGGGACCAGACTCAGGGTCCAGTGATCCAGACCCAGCTGAAGTTTGTGTGAATGTGAGGCTCAGTGTGTGAGGTACCAGCCTCAGGTTCCAGTGATCCAGAACCAGCTGAAGTGTGTGTGAATGTAAGGCTCAGTGTCTGAGGGAACAGCCTCAGGGTCCAGTGATCAAGACCCAGCTGAAGTGTGTGTGAATGTGAGGCTCAGTATGTGAGGGACCAGCCTCAGGGTCCAGTGATCCAGACCCAGCTTTGGGCAACGCAGTTTAGGGAGGTTATGAAGGCGTTGTAGAGGGTGCCGAAAAGATTTACGAGAATGATTCCATTCATGAGGAACTTCAGTTACCTGGATAGATTGGAAAAGTTGGCATTGCAAAAGGGATAGAGTACAAAAGCAGAGAAGTCCTGCTACAACTGTACAGGGTATTGATGAGGCCATACCTGGAGTACTGCGTTGAGTTTTGGTCTCTTATTTAAGGAAGGATATACTTGCATTGGAGGCAGTTCACAGAGGTTTCACGAGGTTGATTCCTGAGGTGAGGGGTTTGTCTTATGAAGAAAGGTTTGAGTAGTTTGGGCCTCTACACATTGGAGTTAAGAAGAATGAGGTGATCTTATTGAAACATAAAAGTTACTGAGGGGGCTTGACAAGGTGGATGCAGAGAGTATGTTCCCACTCATAGGGGAAACTAAAACCAGGGGGCATAGATTCAGAGTAAGGGGTCGCCCATTTAAAACGGAGATGAGGAGGAATTTCTTCTCTTGAGGGTTATAAATATGTGGAATTCTCTGTCCCAGAGAGCTGTGGAAGACGGGACTTTGAATATATTTAAAGCGGGGATAGACAGATTTTTGAGCGATTCTGGGAGTAAAGGTTTATGGGGAGCGGGCAGCGAAGTGGAGCTGAGTCCATGATCAGATCAGCTACGATCTTATTGAATGGTGGAGCAGGCTCCAGGGGCCGTATGGCCTACTCCTGCTCCTATCTTTTTTGTTCTAATGTTCTTCTTTCACTTTAGGTTACCGAAGTTCACTTTACAGGGTATTAAATGGGGAGGATTTGTCGACCAGTGGCTCGAACCAAACATCACATTCAGATCTGATGGAGTCACACGATACACCGAGACCTGAATATCTTCGGCCTTTGACCATCCAAGCAAAAAACACTGTTCACAGCGGGGAGAAACTATACACGTGCTGTATGTGTGGGCAAGGATTCAGCCGATCATCCAACCTGGAGAGACACAAGCTCAGTCACACTGGAGAAAAACCCTGTAAATGTGGAGATTGTGGGAAATGTTTCAACTACCCTTCCCAGCTGGTAACACATCGGCGAGTTCACTCTGGGGAGAGGCCGTTCACCTCTCTGAGTGTGGGAAGGGATTCACTCAGTTATCCCACCTGCTGATACACCAGTGAGTTCACACTGGGGAGAGACTGTTCACCTCTCTGAGTGTGGGAAGGGATTCACTCAGTTATCCCACCTGCTGATACACCAGCGAGGTCACACTGGGGAGAGACCGTTCACCTCTCTGAGTGTCGGAAGGGAGTCACTCAGTTATCCCACCTGCTGATACACCAGTGAGTTCACACTGGGGAGAGACCGTTCACCTCTCTGAGTGTGGGAAGGGATTCACTCAGTTATCCCACCTGCTGATGCACCAGTGAGTTCACTGGGGAGAGACCGTTCACCTCTCTGAGTGTCGGAAGGGAGTCACTCAGTTATCCCACCTGCTGATGCACCAGTGAGTTCACACTGGGGAGAGACCGTTCACCTCTCTGAGTGTGGGAAGGGATTCACTCTGTAATCCCAGCTGCTGATACACCAGCGTGTTCACACTGGGGAGAGACCGTTCACCTGCTCTGAGTGTGGGAAGGGATTCACTCAGTTTACCCACCTGCTGACACGCCAGCGAGTTCACACTGGGGAGAGACCGTTCACCTCTCTGAGTGTGGGAAGGGATTCACTCAGTTTACCCACCTGCTGACACACCCGCGAGTTCACACTGGGGAGAGGCCGTTCATCTCTCTGAGTGTGGGAAGGGATTCACTCAGTCATTGAAATCAGGCAGAGAATTCCGCAGGTTCACAATTCTCTGAGTGAGTTATGTATTCTGAAAGGTGAGGGGATTTAATGTCAGCTTTCCAGGCCCCTGTTTATTTTATCTTCTCTCTGATGCAATTATCTCTCAGTTCTGAAGAAAGACCTTGCCTGAATTGTGAAATGAAGCGAATGTTTCTCCAATGTTGGTATTACTGCAGTACTGATGTACACCAGCAGCTGGTGATATTGTACTGTAAAGCTTTACTGACCTTTGCCCAGCTCACCATCCCCATATCCTGGCTGTCAGTGGTCTACAATGGGCTACAAGGGAAGGTTAAACACTCTGGGGTGAATTCTCAATTTTACCTCCCACAACTCGGGTGTGAGCGGATCGGCTCCAGGTTTACAGCCCGCACGGAGGAAATATGAACATTCAGCTCTTTAAAGCGAAGGTTTACAAACTCCGTGTCTCTGTGAAGAGAGATAGATTGTGTATTTCCCACCACCAATGGTGCGTGGTGCTGATACCTGAGCAATGTATTCACTTTCAGAGCATAACTTATTGCTGCTTTTTAATACAAAGGAGCGGGGCAGTGATGTGAAAGGGCGGGGATGGATCTGCTGTCGGTGTTTACTTTTTATTAAAGTCTTCTCACATTTTATATTTGTATCGGTATATTTACAGTCTCACTGGGATTTACAATGTGTCATTTGTATTGCATTTTCTAACTCCCGACCTCTGATCTCTGCTCCTGATCCTATCCGCGCGGGGTCAAGTTATTGTGAGGTCACGGATAATACAGGCCGAGAGAGAGAGACAGAGAGGGAGAGAGAGACAGACAGAGAGAGGGAAAGATAGAGAAAGGGAGAGACAGAGAGGGAGGGAGAGAGACATAGAGTGAGAGAGAAACAGAGAGGGAGAGAGAGAGGAAAGAGACAGACAGAGAGAGAGACAGAGAGCGAGACAAAGAGTGAGAGACATGGAGAGAGAGAGACAGAAAGCGAGAGAGAGAGAGAGTGTGTGTGTCCCTACTCTTTCCCTCTTTCTGTATAGATTCTGGGTTTGATACAGGGCTATGGGGAGAGTGCGGGACAGTGGGATTATTTTGGGGATTGATACAGGGCTTTGGGGAGAAAGCGCAGCAGTGGGATTAGTTTGGGATTTATACAGGGCTATGGGGAGAGAGCGGGGCAGTGGGATTAGTTTGGGTGAGATTGAACAGCCATTTTACATGAGAGATGTGGTGACCATTTTACACCAGGACACGTGTTACAGAGAAAGGGAGAGAGAGAGAGAGAGAGAGAGAGGAGAGAGAGAGAGAGAGAGAGAGAGAGAGAAGAGAGAGGGAGAGAGACAAGAGAGTGAGAGTGACAGAAATCGAGAGGGAGAGAGGCACAGAGAGAGAGAGATGGAGTCATGGAGAAAGAGACAGAGGGAGAGAGACAGATAGAGACAGAGAGAGAGAGAGAGAGAGAAAAAGAAAGACAGGGAGAGACTGATAGTGAGAGTCAGAGAGAGAGAAAAAGAGAGAGACAGATAGAGAGAGAGATAGAGTGGGATAGAGCAAGGCAGAAACAGGGAGAGAGACAAAGAGAAACAAAGAGAGAGAGAGAGAGTGACAGAGAGAGAGAGAAAGAGAGAGAGATACAGAGCGAGTTGGAGAGAGAGAGAGTCAGAGAGAGAGTCACAAAAAATACAGAGCGAGAGAGATATATCGACAGAAATGTGGAGAGAGATAGAGCGAGAGAGTCAGAGAGACGGGGACAGAGAGAGAGAGAGAAAGACAAACTTATAGAGAGAAACAGAGAGAGACAGAGAGATAGAGAGAGCAATAGAGAGAGAGTGATGGAGAGAGAGAGACAGAGGGTAAGAGAGTGAGGCAGAGACAGACAGATAGAGAGTGAGAGACAGAGCGAGTGAGACAGAGAGAGGGAGAGACAGAGGGAAAGAGAGATATAGAGGCAGAGAGAGAGAGAGATAAAAAAGAGACAGATAGACAACGAGAGAGAGAGGAGATAGACACAGGGAGCGAGAGAGACAGATAGAGGGAGAGTGAGAGAGAGAGACAGGCAGAAAGACAGAGAGCGAGACAGAGAGTGAGAGACATAGAGAGAGAGAGGTAGAGATTGAAACAGGACTATGGGGAGAGCGCGGGGCAGTGGGATTAGTTTGAGGATTGATACAGGGCTATGGGGAGACACCGGGGCAGTGGGATTAGTTTGGGATTAATGCAAGGCTATGGGGAGAGAGCGGGGCAGTGGGATTAATGTTGGGATTGATACAGTGCTATGGGGAGAGAATGGGTCAGTGGGATTAGTTTGTGGATTAATGCAGGGCTATGGGGAGAGAGCGGGGCAGTGGGATTAATTTTCGAATTGATACAGTGCTATGGGGAGAGAATGGGGCAGTGGGATTAGTTTGGGGATTGATACAGGGCTATGGGGAGAGAGCGGGGCAGTGGAATTAGTTTGGGGATTGATACAGGGCTATGGACCGAGAGCGGGGCAGTGGGATTAGTTTGGGGATTGATACAGGACTATGGGGAGAGAGCGGGGCAGTGGGATTAGTTTGGGGATTGAAACAGGACTATGGGGAGAGCGCGGGGCAGTGGGATTATTTTGGGAGAAATTGAGCAGCCATTTTACATGAGATGCGTAGTGACCATTTTACACTCGGACACGTGTCTGGGTGATCTGTGAACAAACCTGGTTTTCCTGTCTGGGCTCAGGGATTTGTGTATTGGTCCCAGTCTCTGGGTCCTTCATGTGTTTGAAGAGTTTGAAGTCAGTCACACCTTGTTGAAGCATTTCCTTCTTTCAGGGCATTGATGGTAAACAGCTTCAATCCTGTGTATCTGTGAGGGGGCGACACAATCGCATTTACACCTTATTCAAACCAAGAATGAATGTGTGTGTGTCTCTCTCTTTCTGAAAAGATTCTGGGGATGGATACAGGGCTATGGGGAGAGAGCGGAGCAGTGGGATTAGTTTGTGGATGGATACAGGCCTATGGGGAGAGAGCGGGGCAGTGGGATTAATTTTGGGATTGATACAGTGCTATGGGGAGAGAATGGGGCAGTGGGATTAGTTTGGGGATTGATACAGTGCTATGGGGAGAGAGCGGGGCAGTGGGATTAGTTTGGGGATTGATACAGGGCTATGGGGAGAGAGCGGGGCAGTGGGATTAGTTTGGGGATTGATACAGGGCTATGGACCGAGAGCGGGGCAGTGGGATTAGTTTGGGGATTGATACAGGACTATGGGGAGAGCGCGGGGCAGTGGGATTATTTTGGGAGAAATTGAGCAGCCATTTTACATGAGATGCATAGTGACCATTTTACACCAGGACACGTGTCTGGATGATCTGTGAACAAACCTGGTTTTCCTGTCTGGGCTCGGGGATTTGTGTATTGGTCCCAGTCTCTGGGTCCTTAATATGTTTGAAGAGTTTGAAGTCAGTCACACCTTGTTGAAGCATTTCCTTCTTTCAGGGCATTGATGGTAAACAGCTTCAATCCTGTGTATCTGTGAGGGGGCGACACAATCGAATTTACACCTTATTCAAACCAACAAGACTTGCTTCTCCATTTCCTGCCCTGCGAAGATATCACACTGTTCCACAATGCAGCATTGTATGAATCAGCCTTTGATCCCATATACTGATCAATCTGAAACATTCAAAGATTTCAGATGGAGAAACCAGATTTACCCCACACATTCCAACCCACAATTGGATGGTTAGCAAATCAAAAATGTCCCAGAAATGTGATTTTTTGCTGTGGGTTTAAACAGCCAGACTGCAATATGTCAGGGTACTTTTCAATCAAGGAAACATCAGAATGGGAATGAGAGACAGGGAGAGAAAAAAAGAGAGGTGGACAGGGAGAAGCATTGAGAGAATTAGGGATAGAGAGAGCGTGTAGGCAGAAAAGAGAAAGAGAGAGATCGCAAATGAAGAGCAGCAAAGACAGAGGAAAAAGTGAAACAGATAGATGGACAGATAGAAATTGGGAGCGAGGGAGAGAGAGAGGGACAGAGATAGGAGAGGGAGAGAGAGACAGGGAGACTGAAAGAGAGAGCGAGAGAGAGAGAGGGTGGGAGACAGAGAGAGACTGAGAGAGAGAGATAGAGAGATAGAGAGACAGAGATATATAGAGAGGCAGAGGAGAGAGAGAGAGACATAGAGAGAGTGACAGAGAGAGAGACAGATAGAGAGAGACAGAGGGAAAGAGAGAATGAAAGAAAGACAGAGAGAGCGAATGAATCTGAGAGAGAGATTCAGAGAGAGAGTAAAACAGAGAGAGACAGATAGACATAGAAAGGTAGAAACATAGAAATTAGGTGCTGGAGTAGGCCATTTTGCCCTTCGAGCCTGCACCACCATTCAATAAGATCATGTCTGATCATTCCCTCAGTACCCCTTTCCTGCATTCGCTCAATACCCCTTGATCCCTTTGGCTGTAAGGGACATATCCGACTGCCTTTTGAATATATCCAATGAACTGGCATCAACATCTCTCTGCGTTAGAGAATAAATAGAGACAGAGAGAGCGATAGAGAGAGAGAGAGAGAGAGAGAGGGAAATACAGATAGAGAAAAACAGAGTCACAGATAGACAAAGCAAGAGAGAGAGACAGAGAGAGAGAAAGAGAGAGAGTGTGAGCGAGAAAGAGAGACAGCGAGGGAGACAGACATACAGAGGGACACAGAGAAAGTGAGAGAGAGAGACAGAGAGAGTATGTGCGCGTGCATGCGTGCGTGTGTGCAGCCATTTTACATAAGATGTGTGGTGACCACTTTACACCAGGAAATGTGCTACAGAGAAAGAGAGAGGGAGAGACAGACAGAGAGAGAGAGAGAAGACAGTCATAGAGAGAGAGAGAGAGAGAGAGAGAGACAAGACAGTGAGAGTGACAGAAATAGAGAGGGAGAGAAAGAGAGAGACATAGAGAAAGTGTCAGAGGGAGAGAGACAGATAGAGCTAGAGAGAGAGAGAGAGCGAGAGAGTGAGAAAGACAGGGAGAGACTGAGAGTGAGAGTCAGAGAGAGAGAAAAAAACAGAGACACAGTTAGACAGAGAAACAAAAATAGAAAGACAGAGACAGAGACAGAGAGAGAGAGAAAGATAGAGAGATACAGAGCAAGATTGAGAGAGAGAGAGTCAGAGAGTGAGACACAAAATATACAGAGCGAGAGGGAGAGTGAGGCAGACAGATAGAGAGAGGCAGAGAGAGAGACTCAGAGAGAGGGGAACAGAGAGACAGAGAGAGCGAGAGAGAGAGAGAGAGGCAAACTTATAGAGAGATACAGAGAGAGAAACAGAGATATAGAGTGATGGAGAGAGAGAGAGACAGAGATCGGCAGAGAGAGAGAGCTAGAGAGGGAGACTCAGAGAGAAAGGGACAGAGAGAGAGACAGAGAGAGAGAGAGTGACAGATAGAGAGAGAGAGACAGAGGAAAAGAAAGTGAGGCAGAGACAGACAGAGAGAGAGTGAGAGACAGAGCGAGTGAGACAGAGAGAGAGAGACACAGAGGGAAAGACAGATATAGAGGCAGAGAGAGAGAGAGAGAGAGAGAGAGAGAGAGAGAGAGAGAGAGAGAGAGAGAGAGAGAGAGAGAAAAGAGACAGATAGACAAAGAAAGAGAGATAGAGATAGACACAGGGAGCGAGAGAGACAGATAGAGGGAGAGCGAGAGAGAGAGAGACAAAGAGGCAGAAAGACAGAGAGAGAGAGACAGACACAGAGAGATAGACAGACAGAGAGAGGGAGAGAGAGACAAAGAGAGAGATAGACAGAGAGCGAGACAGAGAGTGAGAGACATAGAGAGAGAGAGAGACGGAGAGGTAGAGAGTGACAGTAAAGGAGAGAGACAGAGAGCGAGAGACAGAGAGAGAGAAACAGAGAGATAGAGAGCGACAGAGTGAGTGCGTGTGTGTCACTCTCTGTATAGATTCTCGGGTTAATTCAGGGCTATGAGGAGAGAACAAGGCAGTGGAATTATTTTGGGGATTGATGCAAGGCTATGGGGAGAGAGCGGGGCAGTGGGATTAGTTTGGGGATTGATACAGGGCTATGGGGAAAGAGCGGGGCACTGGGATTAGTTTTGGGATTGATACAGGGCTATGGGGAGAGAGCAGGGCAGTGGGATTAGTTTGGGGATTAAAAAAGGACGATGGGGAGAGAGCAGGGCTGTGGGATTAGTTTTGTAATTGATACAGCACTATGGTGAGAGAGCGGGGCAGTGGGATTAGTTTGGGGATTGATACAGGCTATGGGGAGAGAGCGGGGCAGTAGGATTAGTTTGGGGATTGATATCGGGCTATCGGGAGAGAGCGGGGCAGTGGGATTAGTTTGGGGATTCATACAGGGCTGTGGGGAAAGACGGGGGAATGGGATTAGTTTGGGGATTGATACAGGGCTATGGGGAGAGAGCGGGGCAGTGGGATTAGTTTGGGGATTGAAACAGGGCTATGGGGAGAGAGCGGGGCAGTGGGATTAGTTTGGGGATTGAAACAGGACTATGGGGAGAGACTGGGGCGGTTGGATTAGTTTGGCGATTGATACAGGGCTATGGGGAGAGAGTGGGGCAGTGGGATTAGTTTGGGGATTGATACAGGGCTATGGGGAGAGAGCGGGGCAGTGGGATTAGTTTCATGATTCATGCAGGTCTATGTGGAGAGACTGGAGCGGTGGGATTAGTGTGCGGATTGATACAGGGCTATGGGGAGTGAGTGGAGCAGTGGGATTAGTTTGGAGATTGATACAGGACTATGGGGAGAGAGCGGGGCAGTGGGATTAGTTTGGGATTGATACAGGACTATGGGGAGAGAGCGGGGCAGTGGGATTAGTTTGGGATTGATACAGGACTATGGGGAGAGAGAGGGGAAGTGGGATTAGTTTGGGTGAGATTGAACAGCCATTTTACATGAGATGCGTGGTGACCATTTTACACCAGGACACGTGTCTGGGTGATCTGTGAACAAACCTGGTTTGCCTGTCTGGGCTCGGGGCTTTGTGTATTGGTCCCAGTCTCTGGGCCCTTCGTGTGTTTGAAGTGTTTGAAGTCAGTCACACCATGTTTAACCATTTCACTCTTTCAGGGCATTATGGTAAACAGCTTCAATCCTGTGCATCTGTGAGGGGGCGACACAATCGAATTTACACCTTATTCAAACCAACAAAACGTGCTTCTCCATTTCCTGCCCTGTGAAGATATCCCACCGTTCCACAATGCAGCATTGTCTGAGTCAGACTTTGATCCCATATACTGATCAATCTGAAACACTCAAAGCTTTCGAATGGAGAAACTAGATTTACCCTACACATTCCAATCCACAATTGGATGGTTAGCAAATCAAAAATGTCCCAGAAATGTGATTTCTAGCTGT
>NW_027250799.1:1856878-1909378 GCF_044704955.1 Pristiophorus japonicus | reverse complement strand
AGGAAGGCGAATGGGATGTTGGTCTTCATTACGAGAGGGATTGAGTACAAAAGCAGGGAGGTCCTGCTGCAACTGTATAGGTTATTGGTGAGGCCGCACCTGGAGTACTGCATGCAGTTTTGATCACCTTACTTAAGGAAGGATATATTAGCTTTGGAAGGGGTATAGAGACGATTCACTAGGCTGATTCCGGAGATGTGTGTGTTACCTTATGATGATAGATTGAGCAGACTGGGTCTTTACTAGTTGGAGTTCAGAAGGATGAGGGGTGATCTTATAGAAACATTTAAAATAATGTAAGGGATAGACAAGATCGAGGCAGAGAGGTTGTTCCCACTGGTCGGGGAGACTGGAACTAGGGGCACAGCCACAAAATAAGGGGGAGCCAATTTAAAACCGAGTTGAGAAGGAATTTCTTCTCCCAGAGGGTTGTGAATCTGTGGAATTCTCTGCCCAAGGAAGCAGTTGAGGCTAGCTCATTGAATGTATTCAAGTCGCAGGTAGATAGATTTTTAACCAATAAGATAATTAAGGGTTATGGGGAGCGGGCGGGTAAGTGGAGCTGAGTCCACGGCCAGATCAGCCATGATCTTGTTGAATGGCGGAGCAGGCTTGAGGGGCGAGATGGTCTACTCCTGTTACTAATTCTTATGTTCTTATGTTCTCTCCGTCTCTCGCTCCCCCTCTCTCTCTCTCTCGCTCCCCTCTCTCTCCGTCTCTCGCACCCCCTCTCCGTCTCTCGCTACCGCTCTCGCTCCGTCTCTCGCCACCCCCCCTCTCTCTCTCTGTCTCTCGCTCCCCCTCTCTCTCTCCGTCTCTCGCACCCCCTCTCCGTCTCTCGCTACCGCTCTCGCTCCGTCTCTCGCCACCCCCACCCTCTCTCTCTCCGTCTCTCGCTCCCCCTCTCTCTCTCTCTCGCTCCCCTCTCTCTCACCGTCTCTCGCATCCCATCTCCGTCTCTCGCTACCCCTCTCGCTCCGTCTCTCGCCACCCCCCCCCTCTCTCTCTCTGTCTCTCGCTCCCCCTCTCTCTCTCCGTCTCTCGCACACCCTCTCTCTCTCCGTCTCACCCTCTCTGCTTCTCTCGCTCCCCCTCACTCTCTCTCTCCCGGTTTCTCGCTGCCCCTCTCTCTCTCCCCATCTCTCGCTCCCCCTCTATCCGTTTCTCGCTCACCCTCTCTCTCTCTACCTCTCTCTCTCTCTCTCTCCGTCTCTCGATCCCCGTCATTCTCTCTCCGTCTCTCGCAGCCCTTCTCTCTCCGTCTCAACCTCTCTCCTTCTCTCGCTCCCCCTCTCTCCGTCTCTCGCTCAAACCTCTCTCGCTCTACCTCTCTCTCTCTCTCTCTCTCTCTCTCCGTCTCTCGATCCCCGTCATTCTCTCTCCATCTCTGGCACCCCCTCTCTCTCCATCTCTCCCTCCCCCTCTCTCTCCGTCTCTCCCTCCCCCTCTCTCTCTTCGTCTCTCGCTCCCCCTCTCTCTCTCCTTCTCTCGCTCTTCCTCTCCCTCTCTCCGTCTCTCGCTTCCGCTCTCTCTCTCGCTCCCCCTCTCACCGTCTCTCGCTCCCACTCTCTCTCTAGCTCCCCCTCTCTCTCTCTGTCTCTCGCTCCCCGTCTCGCTCTCCCTGTCTCTTGCTCCCCCTCTCTCTCTCCGCCTGTCACTTCCCCTCTCTCTCTCTCCGTCTCTCGCTCCCCCTCTCAATCTCCGTCTCTCGCTCCCCATCTCTCTCTCCTGCTCACTCCCCCTCTCTCTCTCCGTCTCTCGCTCCCCCTCTCTCTCTGTCTCCCTTACCATCTCTCGCTACCCCTCTCTCGCTGCCTCTCTCCGTCACTCCCTTCCACTCTATCGACCCCCCTTTCGCTCTATCTCTCGCTCCCCCGCTCTTTCTACCCGTCTCTCGCTCCACCTCTCTCTCTGTGTCTCACGCAACCCCTCTCTCTCCGTCTCTCGCTCCCCCCCTCTCTCTCTCTCTCTCTGTATCTCGCTCCCCCAATCTCTCTCCGTATCTCGCTCCCCCTCTCTCTCTCCGTATCTCGCTCTCCCTCTCTCTCTCCGTATATCGCTCCCCCTCTCTCTCCGTCTCTCATTCCCCCTCTCTTTCTCTGTCTCTCGCTCCACCTCTCTTTCTCCGTCTCTCGCTCCACCTCTCCTTCTCCATCTCTCGCTCGCCCTCTCTCTCTCTCCATCTCTCGCTCCCGCTCTCTCGCTCTCTGCGTCTCTCGCTCCCCCTCTCTCTCCTTCCCTCGCTCCCATTTTCTCTCTCCGTCTCTCGCTCCCCCTCACTCTCACCCCCTCGCTGTCTCTCCCCGAATCTCGCCGACCCTCACTCTCTCCGTCTCTTGATCCCCCTCTCTCGCTCTCTCCGTCTCTCGCTCCCTCTCTCTCTCTCCGTCTCTCACTCCACCTCTCTCTCTCTCTCCGTCTCTCGCTACCCCTCTCTCTCTCTCCATCTCTCGCTCCCCCTCTCTCGCTCACCGTCTCTCGCTCCCCCTCTCTCGCTCTCTCCATCTCTCCATCTCTCGCTCCCTCTCTCTCTCTCCCAGTCTCTCGCTCCCTCTCTCTCCCTCTGTCTCTCGCTTGCCCTCTCACCGTCTCTCGCTACCCCTCTCTCTCCATCTCTTGCTCCCTCTCTCTCTCTCCATCTCTCGCTCCCCCTCTCTCGCTCACCGTCTCTCGCTCCCCCTCTCTCGCTCCCCCTCTCTCGCTCTCTCCATCTCTCCATCTCACGCTCCCTCTCTCTCTCTCCCAGTCTCTCGCTCCCTCTCTTTCCCTCTGTCTCTCGCTTGCCCTCTCACCGTCTGTCGCTCCCTCTCTCTCTCTCTCTCCATCTCTAGCTCCCCCTCTCTCCCTCCATCTCTCGCTCCCTCTCTCTCTCGCTCCCCCCTCTCTCACCTAATCTCTCTCTCCGTCTCTCGTTCCCCCGCTCTCTTTTTCCGGCTCTCTCTCTCCGTCTCTCGATCCCCCTCTCTTTCTCTGTCTCTCGCTCTCCCACTCCATCTCTCGCTCCCCCCTCTCTCTCCGTCTCTTGCTCCCCCTCTCTCTCTCCATCTCTCGATCCCCCTCTCTCGCTCCGCCTCTCTCTCTCCGTCTCTCGCTCCCCTTTTCACTCTCCGACTCTCGCTCCCCCTCTCACTCTCCGTCTCTCGCTCCCCCTCTCACTCTCTCCATCTCTCGCTCCCGCTCTCTCTCTCCATCACTCGCTACCCCTGTCTCTCTCTCTCTCTCCGTCTCTCGCTCGCCCCCTATCTCTGTCTCTCGCTCCCCCTCTCTCTCTTCGTCTCTCGCTCCCCTCTCTCTCTCTCCTTCTCTCGATCCCCCTCTCACTCTTGGTCTGTCGCACTCTCTCTCTCCGTCTCTAGCTCCCCCTCTCTCCCTACACGTCTCTCTCTCCATCTCTCGCTCCCTCTCTCTCTCTCCGTCCCTCGCTCCCCTTCTCACTCTCCGTCTCTCGCTCTCCCCTCTCTCACCCACTCTCACTCCATCTCTCGTTCCCTCGCTCTCTCTTTCCGGCTCTCTTTCTACGTCTCTCGCTCCCCCTCTGCATCTGCGTCTCTCGCTCTCTCTCTCCGTCTCTCGCTCCCCCTCTCCATCTGCATCTCTCGCTCTCTCTCTCCGTCTCTCGCTCTCCCCTCTCTCACACATTCTCTCTCCATCTCTCGTTCCCCCGCTCTCTCTTTCCGGCTCTCTCTCTCCATCTCTCGCTCCCCCTCTCCATCTGCGTCTCTCGCTCTCTCTCTCCGTCTCTCTCTCCCCCTCTCAGTCTCCGTCTCTCGCTCCCACTTTCACTCTCCGAGTCTCGCTCCCCATCTCACTCTCTGTCTCTCGCTCCCCCTCTCACTCTCCGTCTCTCGCTCCCCCTCTCACTCTCTCCGTCTCTCGTTCCCGCTCTCTCTCTCCATCACTCGCCCCCCCCTTTCTCCGTCTCTCTCTGCCTCTCTCTCTCTCTCCGTCTCTCGCTCACCCTCTCTCTCTCTGTCTCTCTCTCCCCATCTCCCTCTCCGACTCTCGCTACCCCTCTCTCTCTCTCTCTCTCTCTCTCCGTCTCTCGATCCCCCCTATCTCTATCTCTCGCTCCCCCTCACTCTCACCCCCTCGCTATCTCTCTCCGATTCTCGTCCACCCTCACTCTCTCCGTCTCTTGCTCCCACTCCCTCTCTCCGTCTCTCACTCTCCGTCTCTCGCTCCCCCTCTCTCTCTCTCCTCCTTTCCCTCCCCCTCTCTCTCGCCATCTCTCGCTCCCCCTTTCTCTCTCCGTCTCTCGCTCCCCCTCTCTCACTCTCTCTCCATCTCTCGCTACCCCTGTCTCCATCTCTCCATCTCTCGCTCCCTCTGTCTCTCTCGCAGTCACTCGCCCCCTCTCTCTCCCTCTCTCTCTCGCTACCCCTCTCTTTCCGTCTCTCGCTCCCCCTCTCACTCTCCGTCTGTCGCTCCCTCTCTCTCTCTCTCTCTCCGTCTCTGGCTCCCCCTCTCTCCCTCCATCTCTCGCACCCTCCCTCTCTCGCTCCCCCCCTCTCACCTAAACTCTCTCTCCGTCTCTCGTTCCCCCGCTCTCTTTTTCCGGCTCTCTCTCTTCATCTCTCGCACCCCTCTCTCTCTCTACTCTCGGTCGCTCGCTCCATCTCTCGCTCCCCCCTCTCTCTCCGTCTCTTGCTCATGCTCTCTCTCTCCATCTCTCGCTCTCCCTCTCTCGCTCCCACTCTCTCTCTCCGTATCTCACTTCCCATCTCCGGCTATCACTCCCCCTCTCTCTCTCCGTCTCTCGCTTCCGCTCTCTCACTCCCCCTCTCTCTCTCTCTCTCTCGCGCTCACTCTCTCTCTCTCTCTCTCCATCTCTCACTCCCCCTCGTTCTCTCTGTCTCTCGCACCCCCTCTCTCTCCGTCTCTCACGGCACCTCTCTCCCATCGTCGCTCGCTCCCCCTCTCTCTCTCTCCCTCCGTCTCTCGCTTCCCCTCTCCCTCTCTCGCTCCCCATCTCTCGCTCTCTCCCCGTCTCTCGCTCCCTCTCTCTCTCTCCCAGTCTCTCGCTCCCTCTCTCTCCTTCTGTCTCTCGCTCCCCCTCTCACCGTCTCTCGCTACCCCTCTCTCTCTCCATCTCTCGCTCCCCCTCTCTCTCTCTCCCTCCGTCTCTCGCTTCCCCTCTCCCTCTCTCGCTCCCCATCTCTCGCTCTCTCCCCGTCTCTCGCTCCCTCTCTCTCTCTCCCAGTCTCTCGCTCCCTCTCTCTCCTTCTGTCTCTCGCTCCCCCTTTCACCGTCTCTCGCTACCCCTCTCACTCTCCGTCTGTAGCTCCCTCTCTCTCTCTCTCTCTCTGTCTCTGGCTCCCCCTCTCTCCCTCCATCTCTCGCTCCCTCCCTCTCTCGCTCCCCCCTCTCTCACCTAAACTCTCTCTCCGTCTCTCGTTCCCCCGCTCTCTCTCTCCGTCTCTCGCTCCCCCTCTCTCTCTCTACTCTCGCTCTCTCGCTCCATCTCTCGCTTCCTCCCCCTCTCTCCGTCTCTTGCTCCTGCTCTCACTCTCCATCTCTCGCTCTTCCTCTCTCGCTCCCCCTCTCTCTCTCCCCCTCTCTCTCTCCGTATCTCACTTCCCCTCTCCGTCTCTTACTCCCCCTCTTCCTCTCCGTCTCTCACTCCCACTCTCTCTCTCAGTCTCTCGCTTCCGCTCTCTCGCTCCCCCTCTCTCTCTCTCTCGCTCCCTCTCTCTCTCTCTCTCTCTCCCGCTCGCTCTCTCTCACTCTCTCTCTCTCCATCTCTCACTCCCCCTCGTTCTCTCTGTCTCTCGCACCCCTTATCTCTCCGTCTCTCACGGCACCTCTCTCCCATCGTCGCTCGCTCCCCCTCTCTCTCTCTCTCTCCGTCTGTCGCTTCCCCTCTCCCTCTCTCGCTCCCCATCTCTCGCTCTCTCCCCGTCTCTCGCTCCCTCTCTCCGTCTCTCGCCCCCCCTCTCTCACTCCATCTCTCGCTTCCCCTCATCTCCCCCGCTATCTCACTCTCCATCTCTCACTCTCCATCTCTCACTCCCTCTGTGTCTTTCGATCCTTCTCTCTCTCTCTCCCAGTCTCTCGCTCCCTCTCTCTCCGTCTCTCGCTCCCCCTCTCTCTCTCCATCTCTCGCTACCCCTTTCACCGTCTCTCGATACCCCTCTCTCTCTCTATGTCTCTTGCTTCCGCTCTCGCTCACCCTCTCTCTCTCCATCTCGCGCCCCCTCTTTCTCTCTCCGTCCCTCGCTCCCCTTCTCTCTCTCCGTCTTTCGTTCCCCCGCTCTCTCTTTCCAGCTATCTCTCTCCGTCTCTTGCTCCCCCTCTCCATCTGCGCATCTCGCTCTCTCTCTCCGTCTCTCGCTCCCCCTCTCACTCTCCATCTCTCGCTCCCCCTTTCACTCTCCGACTCTCGCTCCCCCTCTCACCCTCCATCTCTCGCTACCCCTCTCACTCTCCGTCTCTCACTCGCCCTCTCACTCACTCCGTCTCTCGCTCCCGCTCTCTCTCTCCATCACTCGCCCCTCCCCCTTCACCATCTCTCGCTGCCACTCTCTCTCTCTCCGTCTCTCGCTCGCCCTCTCTCTTTCTCTGTCTCCCCCTCTCCCTCTCCGTCTCTCGCTACCCCTCTCTCTCTCTCTCTCTCCGTCTCTCAGTCCCCCCATCTCTGTCTCTTGCTCCCCCTCTCTCTCCTCGTCTCTCGCTCCCCCACTCTCTCTCTCCGTCTCTCACTCCCCCTCTCCCTCTGCGTCTCTCGCTCTCTCTCTCCGTCTCTCGCTCCCCATCTCTCTCTCCGTCTCTCGCAACTCTTCTCTCTCTCTCTGTCTCTCGCTCCCACTCCCTCTCTCCCTCTCCATCTCTCGCAACTCCTCTCTCTCTCTCCGTCTCTCGTTCCCACTTTTTCTCTCCGTCACGCGCTCCCTCTCTCTCTCTCCGTCTCTCGCAACTCCTCTGTCTCTCTCCGTCACTCTCTCCCACTCCCTCTCTCCGTCTCGCGCTCCATCTCTCTCTCTCTGGCTCTCCGTCTCTCGCTCCCCCTCTCTCTCTCCATCTCTCGCTCCCCGTCTCTCTCTCCATCGCTGGCTCCCCCTCTCTCTCTCTCCATCTCTCGCTTCCCCCCTCTCTAGCTCTCCGCCTCTCTCTCCGTCTCTCGCTCCCCCCTCTCTCTCCTTCTCTCGCTCCCCCTCTCACTCTCCGTCTCTCGCTTCCCCTCTCTCTATCTCCGTCTATCGCTTCCCCTCTCTCTCCGTCTCTTGCTCCCTCTCTCTCTCTCACCGTCTCTCGCTCCCTCTCTCACTGTCTCTCGCTCCCTCTCTCTCTCTCTCCGTCTCTCGCTCTCTCTCTCTCCTCCTTTCCCTCCCGCTCTCTCTCGCCATCTCTCGCTCCCCCTCTCTCTCTCCATCTCTCACACCCCCTCACTCGCTCTCTCCGTCTCTCGCTCCCTCTCTCTCTCTCCGTCTCTCGCTCCCCCTCTCTCTCTCTCTCTCCATCTCTCGCTACCCCTGTCTCCATCTCTCCATCTCTCGCTCCCTCTCTCTCTCTCCCAGTCTCTCGCTCCCTCTCTCTCCCTCTGTCTCTCGCTCCCCCTCTCACCGTCTCTCGCTACCCCTCTCTTTCCGTCTCTCGCTCCCCCTCTCACTCTCCGTCTGTATCTCCCTCTCTCTCTCTCTCTCTCCATCTCTGGCTCCCCCTCTCTCCCTCCATCTCTCGCTCCTTCCCTCTCTCGCTCCCCCCTCTCTCACCTCAACTCTCTCTCCGTCTCTCGTTCCCCCGCTCTCTCTCTCCGTCTCTCGCTCCCCCTCTCTCTCTCTACTCTCGCTCTCTCGCTCCATCTCTCGCTCCCCCCCCTCTCTCCGTCTCTTGCTCCTGCTCTCTCTCTCCATCTCTCGCTCTCCCTCTCTCGCTCCCCCTCTCTCTCCGTATCTCACTTCCCCTCTCCGTCTCTCACTGCCCCTCTCTCTCTCCGTCCCTCACTCCCCTTCTCTCTCTCCGTCTCTCGCTTCCGCTCTCTCGCTCCCCCTCTCTCTCTCTCTCGCTCCCTCTCTCTCTCTCACTCTCTCCCGTTCACTCTCTCTCTCTCTCTCTCTCTCCATCTCTCACTCCCCCTCGTTCTCTCTGTCTCTCGCACCCACTCTCTCTCCGTCTCTCCGTCTCTCGCTTCCCCTCTCCCTCTCTCGCTCCCCATCTCTCGATCTCTCCCCATCTCTCGCTCCCTCTCTCCGTCTCTCGCCCCCCCTCTCTCACTCCATCTCTCGCTTCCCCCCTCTCTCTCACCCGCTATCTCACTCTCCATCTCTCACTCGCCATCTCTCACTCTCCATCTCTCACTCTCCATCTCTCACTCTCCATCTCTCACTCCCTCTGTGTCTCTCGCTCCTTCTCTCTCTCTCTCCCAGTCTCTCGCTCCCTCTCTCTCCGTCTCTCGCTCCCTCTCTCTCTCTCCATCTCTCGCTCGCCCTCTCTCTTTCTCTCTCTCCCCCTTTCCCTCTCCGTCTCTTGCTACACCTCTCTCTCTCTCTCTCTCCGTCTCTCAGTCCCCCCCATCTCTGTCTCTTGCTCCCCCTCTCTCTCTTCGTCTCTCGCTCCCCCACTCTCTCTCTCCGTCTCTCACTCCCCCTCTCGCTCTGCGTCTCTCGCTCTCTCCCTCCATCTCTCGCTCCCCATCTCTCTCTCCGTCTCTCGCAACCCATCTCTCTCTCTCTCCGTCTCGCGCTCCCTCTCTCTCTCTCTATCTCTCGCTCCCCGTCTCTCACTGCCCCTCTCTCTCTCCTCCATCTCTCGCTACCCTCACTCTCTCTGCGTCTCTCGCTCCCCCTCTGTCTCTCCGTCTCTCGCTCCCACTCTCCGGCTCTCACTCCCCCTCTCTCTCTCCATCTCTCATTCCCGCTCTCTCTCTCCGTATCTCGCTTCCCCTCTCTCGCTGCCACCTCTCTCTCTCTGTCTCTCGCTCCCTCTCGCTCCCTCTCTCTCTCTCTCTCGAGCTCCCCCTCGTTCTCTCCGTCTCTGGCACCCCGCTCTCTCTCCGTCTCTCCCTACATCTCTCTCTCCCTCTCCGTCTTTCGCTCCCTACCTTTCTCTCTGCCTCTCGCTCCCGCTCTCTCTTCGTCTCTCACAACTCCTCTCTCTCACCATCTCTCGCAACTCTTCTCTCTCTCTCCGTCTCTCGCTCCCACTCCCTCTCTCCCTCTCCGTCTCTCGCAACTCCTCTCTCTCTCTCCGACTCTCGCTCCCACTTTTTCTCTCCGTCTCGCGCTCCCTCTCTCTCTCTCCGTCTCTCGCAACTCCTCTCTCTCTCTCCGTCTCTCGCTCCCCCTCTCACTCTCCGTCTCTGGCTCCCCCTCTCACTCTCTCCGTCTCTCGCTCCCGCTCTCTCTCTCTTACCCCCCATCCTTTCTCCGTCTCTCGCTGCCTCTCTCTCTCTCTCCGTCTCTCGCTCACCCTCTCTCTCTCTGTCTCTCTCTCCCTCTCTCTCTCTCCGACTCTCGCTACTCCTCTCTCTCTCTCTCTCTCCGATTCTCGCCCACCCTCACTCTCTCCGTCTCATGCTCCCCCTCCCTCTCTCCATCTCTCACTCTCCGTCTCTCGCTCCCTCTCTCTCTCTCACCGTCTCTCGCTCCCTCTCTCAACGTCTCTCGCTCCCTATCTCTCTCTCTCTGTCTCTCGCTCTCTATCTCTCCTCCTTTCCCTCCCCCTCTCTCTCGCCATCTCTCTCTCCCCCTCTCTCGCTCTCTCCGTCTCTCGCTCCCTCTCTCTCTCTCCGTCTCTCGCTCCACCTCGCTCTCTCTCTCTCCATCTCTCGCTACCCCTGTCTCCATTTCTCCATCTCTCACTCCCTCTCTCTCTCTCCCAGTCTCTCGCTCCCCCTCTCACCGTCTCTCGCTACCTCTCTCTTTCCGTCTCTTGCTCCCCCTGCACTCTCCCTCTGTAGCTCCCTTTCTCTCTCTCTCTCTCCGTCTCTGGATACCCCTCTCTCCCTCCATCTCTCGCTCCCTCCCTCTCTCGCTCCATGCTCTCTCACCTAAACTCTCTCTCCGTCTCTCGTTCCCCTGCTCTCTCTCTCCGTCTCTCGCTCCCCCTCTCTCTCTCTACTCTCGCTCTCTCGCTCCATCTCTCGCTCCCGCCCTCTCTCTCCGTCTCTTGCTCCTGCTCTCTCTCTCCATCTCTCGCTCTCCCTCTCTCGCTCCCCCTCTCTCTCTCCGTATCTCACTTCCCCGCTCCGTCTCTCACTCCCCCTTTCTCTCTCCGTCTCTCACTCCCCCTCTCTCTCTCCGTCTCTCCCTTCCGCTCTCTCGCTCCCCCTCTCTCTCTCTCTCGCTCCCTCTCTCTCTCTCTCTCTCTCTCCCGCTCACTCTCTCTATCTCTCTCTCTCCATCTCTCACTCCCCCTCGTTCTCTCTGTCTTTCGCACCCCCTCTCTCTCCGTCTCTCACGGCACCTCTCTCCCATTGTCACTTGCTCTCCCTCTCTCTCTCTCTCTCCGTCTCTCGCTTCCCCTCGCCCTCTCTCGCTCCCCATCTCTCGCTCTCTCCCCGTCTCTCGCTCCCTCGCTCCGTCTCTCGCCCCCCCTCTCTCACTCCATCTCTCGCTTCCCTTTCTATCTCCCCCGCTATCTCACTCTCCATCTCTCACTCGCCATCTCTCACTCTCCATCTCTCACTCTCCATCTCTCACTCTCCATCTCTCACTCTCTCTGTGTCTCTCGCTCCTTCTCTCTCTCTCTCCCAGTCTCTCGCTCCCTCTCTCTCTGTCTCTCGCTCCCCCTCTCTCTCTCCATCTCTCGCTCCCCCTCTCCCCGTCTCTCGCTCCCCCTCTCTCTCTCTCTGTCTCTTGCTCCCCCTCTCGCTCACCCTCTCTCTCTCTCCATCTCTCTCTCCCTCTCTCTGTCACCGTCCCTCGCTCCCCTTCTCTCTCTCCGTCTCTCGCTCTCCCCTCTCTCACTCACTCTCTCTCCGTCTCTCGCTCTCCCCTCTCTCACTCACTCTCTCTCCGTCTCTCGTTCCCCCGCTCTCTCTTTCCGGCTATCTCTCTCCGTCTCTCGCTCCCCCTCTCTATCTGCGCCTCTCGCTCGCTCTCTCCGTCTCTCGCTCCCCCTCTCACTCTCCATCTCTCGCTCCCCCTTTCACTCTCCGATTCTCGCTCCCCCTCTCACCCTCCATCTCTCGCTACCCCTCTCACTCTCCGTCTCGCACTCCCCCTCTCACTCTCTCCGTCTCTCGCTCCCACTCTCTCTCTCCATCACTGGCCCCTACGCCTTCACCGTCTCTCGCTGCCTCTCTCTCTCTCCATCTCTCGCTCGCCCTCTCTCTTTCTCTCTCTCCCCCTCTCCCTCTCCGTCTCTCGCTACCCCTCTCTCTCTCTCTCTCTCCGTCTCTCAGTCCCCCCCATCTCTGTCTCTTGCTCCCCCTCTCTCTCTTCGTCTCGCGCTCCCCCACTCTCTCTCTCCGTCTCTCACTCCCCCTCTCCCTCTGTGTCTCTCGCTCTCTCTCACCCTCTCTCGCTCCCCATCTCTCTCTCCGTCTCTCGCAACCCATCTCTCTCACTCCGTCTCTCGCTCCCACTCCCTCTCTCCGTCTCGCGCTCCCTCTCTCTCTCTCCAAGTCTCGCTCCCCGTCTCTCACTGCCCCTCTCTCTCTCTATGTCGCGCTACCCCCACTCTCTCTGCGTCTCTCGCTCCCCCTCTCGCTCTCCATCTCTCGCTCCCGCTCTCTCTCTCTGTCTCTCACTTCCCCTCTCTCGCTGCCACCTCTCTCTCTCTGTCTCTCGCTCCCTCTCGCTCCCTCTCTCTCTCTCTCTCTCGCTCCCCCTCGTTCTCTCCGTCTCTGGCACCCCCCTCTCTCTCCGTCTCTCACTGCATCTCTCTCTCTCTCTCCGTCTTTCGCTCCCTACCTTTCTCTCTATCTCTCGCTCCCGCTCTCTCTTCGTCTCTCACAACTCCTCTCTCTCACCGACTCTCGCAACTCTTCACTCTCTCTCCGTCTCTCGCTCCCACTCCCTCTCTCCCTCTCCGTCTCTCGCAACTCCTCTCTCTCTCTCCGTCTCTCGCTCCCACTTTTTCTCTCCGTCTCGCGCTACCTCTATCTCTCTCCGTCTCTAGCAACTCCTCTCTCTCTCTCCGTCTCTCGCCACCCACTCCCTCTCTCCGTCTCGCGCTCCATCTCTCTCTCTCCATCTCTCCGTCTCTCGCTCCCCCTCTCTCTCTCCATCTCTCGCTCCCCGTCTCTCTCTCTCCATCGCTGGCTCCCCCTCTCTCTTTCTCCATCTCTCGCTCCCCCCTCTCTAGCTCTCCGCCTCTCTCTCCTTCTCTCGCTCCCCCCTCTCTCGCCGTCTCTCGCAACCTCTTCTCTCTGCGTCTCTCGCCCACTCTCACTCTATCCGTCTCTTGCTCCCCCTCTCTCTCTAGCCTCTCTCTCTCCCTCTCTCGCTTCCTCTCTCGCTCCCGTTCTCTCTCTCCAACTCTCGCTCCCCCTCTCTCTCTCTGTGTCTCGCTCCCACTCTCCATCTGCATCTCTCGCTCAATCTCTCCGACTCTCGCTCACCCCTCACTCTCCATCTCTCGCTCCCGTTCTCTCTCTCCCTCTCTCTCTCCCTCTCTCTCTCCCCCTCTCTCGCCCTCTCTCTCTCCCTCTCTCTCTCCCTCTCGCTCCCCCTCTCGCACCCCCTCTTTCGCTCCCCCTCTCTCTCTCCCCGTCTATCACGTCCTCTCTCCATCTCTCACTCCGCTTCTCTCTCTCTGTCTCTCGCTATCCCCCTCACTCTCCGTTTCTCGCTTCCGCTCTCTCTCGCTCTCTCTCTCCCTCTCTCTCTGCGTCTCTCGCTCCCCCTCTCTCACTGTCCCCGTCTCTCACTTCCCCTCTCCGTCTCTCACTCCTCCTCTCTCTCTCCATCTCTCGCTCCCTCTCTCACTCTCCATCTCTCTGTCTCTCGCTCCCCTTCTTTCTCTCCATGTTTCGCTCCCCGTCTCTCACTGCCCCTCTCTCTCTCTCCGTCTCTCGCTCCCACCATCTCTCTCCACTTCTCTCTTTCTCCGTCTCTCGTTCCCCCGCTCTCTCTTTCCGGCTATCTCTCTCCGTTTCTCGCTCCCCCTCTCCATCTGCGCCATCGCTCTCTCTCTCCGTCTCTCGCTCCCCCTCTCACTCTCCATCTCTCACTCCCGCTTTCACTCTCCGACTCTCGCTCCCCCTCTCATTCTCCATCTCTCGCTACCCCTCTCACTCTCCGTCTCTCACTCCCACTCTCACTCTCTCCGTCTCTCGCTCCCGCTCTCTCTCTCCATCACTCGCCCATCCTTTCACCATCTCTCGCTGCCTCTCTCTCTCCGTCTCTCACTTCACCTCTACATCTCTCACTCCCCCTCTCTCCCTCCATCTCTCACTCCCCCTCTCTCTCTCCATCTCTCGCTTCCCCTCTCTCGCTGCCCCCTCACTCTCTCTCTCTCTCGCTCCCTCTCTCTCTCTCTCTCTCGCTCCCCCTCGTTCTCTCCGTATCTGGCACCCCCCTCTCTCTCCGTCTCTCACTACATCTCTCTCTCTCTCTCCGTCTTTCGCTCCCTACCTTTCTCTCTGTCTCTCGCTCCCGCTCTCTCTCCGTCTCTCACAACTCCTCTCTCTCACCCTCTCTCGCAACTCTTCTCTCCCCCCCTCTCTCATCGCTCCCCCTCTCTCTCCCCGTCTCTCACTTCCCCTCTCCATCTCTCACTCCCCCTCTCTCTCTCCGTCTCTCGCTTCCCCCCTCTCTCTCCGTCTCTTGCTCCCCCTCTCTCTCTCCATTTCTCGCTCCCCCTCTCTCGCTCCCCCTCTCGCTCTCCGTATCTCACTTCCCCTCTCCGTCTCTCACTCCCCCTCTCTCTCTGCGTCTCTCGCTTCCCCCCTCTCTCTCCATCTCTCACTCCTCCTCTCACTCTCTCCATCTCTCGCTCCCGCTCTCTGTCTCCATCACTCGCCGCCCCCTTTCACCTTCTCTCGCTGCCTCTCTCTCTCTCTCTGTCTCTCGCTTGCACTCTCTCTTTCTCTCTCTCCCCCTCTCCCTCTCCGTCTATCGCTACCCCCCTCTCTCTCTCTCTCTCCGTCTCTCGGTCCCTCCCATCTCTGTCTCTCGCTCCCCCTCTCTCTCTTCGTCTCTCGCTCCCCCTTTCTCTCTCTTCGTCTCTCACTCCCCCTCTCCCTCTGCGTCTCTCTTCATCTCTCTCACCGTCTCTCGCTCCCCCTCTCTCTCTCCATCTCTCGCAACCCATTTCTCTCTCTCCGGCTCTCGCTCCCACTCCCTCTCTCCGTCTCGCGCTCCCTCTCTCTCTCTCCGTCTCTCGCTCCCCTTCTCTCTCTCCATCTCTCGCTCCCGTCTCTCACTGCCCCTCTCTCTCTCCCTCCATCTCTCGCTACCCCCACTCTCTCTGTGTCTCTCGCTCCCCCTCTCTCTCTCCGTCTCTCGCTCCCCCTCTCTCTCTCCGTCTCTCACTTCCCCTCTCCGTCTCTCACTCCCCCTCTCTCTCTCCATCTCTCACTCCCCCTCTCCCTCTGCGTCTCTCGCTCCCTCTCTCCGTCTCTCGCTCCCCCTCTCTCTCTCCATCTCTCGCAACCCATTTCTCTCTCTCCGTCTCTCGCTCCCACTCCCTCTCTCCGTCTCGCGCTCCCTCTCTCTCTCTCCGTCTCTCGCTCCCCTTCCCTCTCTCCATCTCTCGCTACCCCCACTCTCTCTGCGTCTCTCGCTTCCCCTCTCTCTGCATCTCTCGCAACTCCTCTCTCTCTCTCCGTCTCTTGCTCCCACTTTTTCTCTCCTTCTCGCGCTCCCTCTATCTCTCTCCGTTTCTCGCAACTCCTCTCTCTCTCTCCGTCTCTCGCTCCCACTCCCTCTCTCCATCTCGCGCTCCCTCTATCTCTCTCCGTTTCTCGCAACTCCTCTCTCTCTTTCTGTCTCTCGCTCCCCCTCTCCATCTGCATCTCTCGCTCTCTCTCCAAATCTCGGTCTCCCCTCAATCTCCATCTCTCGCTCCCGTTCTCACTCTCCCTCTCTCTCTCCCTCTCTCTCACCCCCTCTCTCTCCCTCTCTCTCTCCCTCTCACTCTCCCTCTTACTCCCCCTCTCGCTCCCCCTCTCTTGCTCCCCCTCTCTCTCTCCCCGTCTCTCACTTCCCCTCTCCATCTCTCACTCCCCCTCTCTCTCTCCGTCTCTATCTTCCTCCCCTCTCTCCGACTCTTGCGCCCCCTCTCTCTCTCCATCTCTCGCTCCCCCCTTTCACCATCTCTCGCTGCCTCTCTCTCTCTCTCCGTCTCTCGCTCCCCCTCTCTCTTTCTGTCTCTCGCTCCCCCTCTCCATCTGCCTCTCTCGCTCTCTCTCTCCGACTCTCGGTCTCCCCTCAATCTCCATCTCTCGCTCCCGTTCTCTCACTCCCTCTCTCTCTCCCTTTATCTCTCTCCCCCTCTCTCTCCCTCTCGCTCTCCCTCTCACTCTCCCTCTCACTCCCCCTCTCGCTCACCCTCTCTCGCTCCCCCTCTCTCTCTCCCCGTCTCTCACTTTCCCTCTCCATCTCTCACTCCCCCTCTCTCTCTCCGTCTCTCGCTTCCCCCTCTCTCTCCGTCTCTTGCTCCCCCTCTCTCTCTCCATCTCTCGCTCCCCCTCTCTTGCTCCCCTCTCTCTCCCCGTCTCTCACTTCCCCTCTCCATCTCTCACTCCCCCTCTCACTCTCTCCGTCTCTTGCTCCCGCTCTCTCTCTCCATCACTCGCCCCCCCCTTTCACCATCTCTCGCTGCCTCTCTCTCTCTCTCTCTCTCCGTCTCTCGCTCGCCCTCTCTCTTTCTCTCTCTCCCCCTCTCCCTCTCCGTCTCTCGCTACCCGTCTCTCTCTCTCTCTCTCCGTCTCTCGGTCCCTCCCATCTCTGTCTCTCGCTCCCCCTCTCTCTCTTCGTCTCTCGCTCACCCTTTCTCTCTCTCCGTCTCTCACTCCCCCTCTCCCTCTGCGTCTCTCGCTCTCTCTCTCCGTCTCTCGCACCCCCTCTTTCTCTCCGTCTCTCGATATCCATTTCTCTCTCTCCGTCTCTCGCTCCCACTCCCTCTCTCCGTCTCGCGCTCCCCCTCGCTCTCTCCATCTATCGCTCCCCAACTCTCTCTCCATCGCTGGCTCCCCCTCTCTCTCTCTCCATCTCTCGCTCCCCCCTCTCGAGCTCTCCGCCTCTATCTCCATCTCTCGCTCCCCCCTCTCTCTCCGTCTCTCACACCCCCTCTCTCTCTCTCCATCTCTCGCTACCCCTCTCTCTCTCTCCGTCTCAAAATACCACTCTCTCTCTCTCCGTCTCTCGCTCCCCCTCTCTGTGTCTCTCGCTCTCTCTCGCTCTCTCTCCTTCGTTCGCTCCCCCCTCTCTCGCCGTCTCTCGCCCACTCGCACTCTCTCCGTCTCTTGCTCCCCCTCTCTCTCTCCATCTCTCGCTCCCTCTCTCGCTCCCCTTCTCTCTCTTCATCTCTCTCTCCCCCTCTCTCTTTCTGTCTCTCGCTCCCCCTCTCCATCTGCATCTCTCGCTCTCTCTCTCCGACTCTCGGTCTCCCCTCAATCTCCCCTCTCTCTCCCTCTCTCTCTCCCTCTCACTCTCCCTCTCACTCCCCCTCTCGCTCCCCCTCTCTCGCTCCCCCTCTCTCTCTCCTCGTCTCTCACTTTCCCTCTCCATCTCTCACTCCCCCTCTCTCTCTCCGTCTCTCGCTTCCCCCTCTCTCTCTGTCTCTTGCTCCCCCTCTCTCTGTCCATCTCTCGCTCCCCTCTCTTGCTCCCCCTCTCTCTCCCCGTCTCTCACTTCCCCTCTCCATTTCTCCACTCCCCCTCTCTCTCTCCGTCTCTATCTTCCCCCCCTCTCCCCGTCTCTTGCGCCCCCTCTCTCTCTCCATTTCTCGCTCCCCCCTTTCACCATCTCTCGCTGCCTCTCTCTCTCTCTCCGTCTCTCGCTCCCCCTCTCTCTTTCTGTCTCTCGCTCCCCCTCTCCATCTGCATCTCTCGCTCTCTCTCTCCGACTCTCGGTCTCCCCTCAATCTCCATCTCTCGCTTCCGTTCTCTCTCTCCCTCTCTCTCTCCCCTCTCTCTCTCCCCCTCTCTCTCCCTCTCTCTCTCCCTCTCTCTCTCCCCCTCTCACTCTCCCTCTCACTCCCCCTCTCGCTCCTCCTCTCTCGCTCCCCCTCTCTCTCTCCCCGTCTCTCACTTTCCCTCTCCATCTCTCACTCCCCCTCTCTCTCTCCGTCTCTCGCTTCCCCCTCTCTCTCCGTCTCTTGCTCCCCCTCTCTCTCTCCATCTCTCGCTCCCCCTCTCTTGCTGCCCCTCTCTCTCCCCGTCTCTCACTTCCCCTCTCCATCTCTCACTCCCCCTCTCACTCTCTCCGTCTCTTGCTCCCGCTCTCTCTCTCCATCACTCGCCTCCCCCTTTCACCATCTCTCGCTGCCTCTCTCTCTCTCTCCGTATCTCGCTCGCCCTCTCTCTTTCTCTCTCTCCCCTCTCCCTCTCCGTCTCCCGCTACCCGTCTCTCTCTCTCTCTCTCCGTCTCTCGGTCCCTCCCATCTCTGTCTCTCGCTCCCCCTTTCTCTCTTCGTCTCTCGCTCCCCCTTTCTCTCTCTCCATCTCTCACTCCCCCTCTCCCTCTGCGTCTCTCGCTCTCTCTCTCCGTCTCTCGCTCCCCCTCTCTCTATCCGTCTCTCGATATCCATTTCTCTCTCTCCGTCTCTCGCTCCCACTCCCTCTCTCCGTCTAGCGCTCCCTCTCTCTCTCTCCGTCTCTCGCTCCCCTTCTCTCTCTCCATTTCTCGCTCGCCGTCTCTCACTGCCCCTCTCTCTCTCTCTCCATCTCTCGCTACCCCCACTCTCTCTACGTCTCTCGCTCCCCGTCTCTCTCTCCGTCTCTCGCTCCCCCTCTCTCTCTCCGTCTCTCTCACTTCCCCTCTCCGTCTCTCACTCCCCCTCTCTCTCTCCATCTCTCACTCCCCCCTCTCTCTCTTCGAATCTCGCTTCCCCTCTCTCGCTGCCCCCTCTCTCTCTCTCTCTCTCGCTCCCCCTCGTTCTCTCAGTCTCTGGCACCCCCCTCTCTCTCCGTCTCTCACTACATCTCTCTCTCTCTCTCTCTGCCTTTCGCTCCCTACCTTTCTCTCTGTCTCTCGCTCCCGCTCTCTCTTCGTCTCTCACAACTCCTCTCTCTCACCGTCTCTCGCAACTCTTCTCTCTCACTTCTTCTCTCACTCCCACTCCCTCTCTCCCTCTTCGTCTCTCGCAACTCCTCTCTCTCTCTCCGTCTCTCGCTCCCACTTTTTCTCTCCGTCTCGCGCTCCCTCTCTCTCTCTCCGTCTCTCGCAACTCCTCTCTCTCTCTCCGTCTCTCGCTCCCACTCCCTCTCTCCGTCTCGCGCTCCATCTCTCTCTCTCTGTCTCTCCGTCTCTCGCTCCCCCTCTCTCTCTCTCCATCTCTCGCTCCCCCCTCTCTAGATCTCCGCCTCTATCTCCGTCTTTCGCTCCCCCCTCTCTCTCCGTCTCTCACACCCCCTCTCTCTCTCTCCATCGCTCGCTACCCCTCTCTCTCTCTCCGTCTCAAAATACCCCTCTCTCTCTCCGTGTCTCGCTCCCCCTCTCTGTGTCTCTCGCTCTTTCTCTCTCTCTCTCTCTCCTTCTCTCGCTCCCCCCTCTCTCGCCGTCTCTCGAAACCTCTTCTCTCTGTGTCTCTCGCCCACTCTCACTCTCTCCGTCTCTTGCTCCCCGTCTCTCTCTACCCCTCTCTCTCTCCATCTCTCGCACCCTCTCTCGCTCCCCTTCTCTCTCTCCATCTCTCGCTCCCCCTCTATCTCTCTGTCTCTCGCTCCCCCTCTCCATCTGCATCTCTCGCTCTCTCTCTCCGACTCTCGCTCCCCCCTCACTCTCCATCTCTCGCTCCCGTTCTCTCTCTCCATCTCGCTCTCCCTCTCTCTCTCCCCCTCTCTCTCCCTCTCTATCTCCCTCTCGCTCTCCCTCTCGCTCCCACTCTCGCTCTCCCTCTCTCGCTCACCCTCTCTCTCTCCCCGTCTCTCACTTCCCCTCTCCATCTCTCACTCCCCCTTTCTCTCTCCGTCTCTCGCTTCCCCCCTCACTCTCCGTCTCTCGCTCCCGCTCCCACTCGCTCTCTCTCTCCCTCTCCCTCTGCATCTCTCGCTCCCCCTCTCTCTCTCCCCGTCTCTCACTTCCCCTCTCCGACTCTCACTCCCCCTCTCTCTCTCCATCTCTCGCTCCCTCTCTCTCTCTCCGTCTCTCCGTCTCTCGCTCCCCTTCTTTCTGTCCACCTCTCGCTCCCGTCTCTCACTTCCCCTCTCTCTCTCTCCATCTCTCGCTCCCCCCTCTCTTTCTCTCACCCCCTCTCTCGGTCCCCCCGTCTCTCGCTCCCACCCTCTCTCTCCACTTCTCTCTCTCTCTGTCTCTCGCTACCCCTCTCTCTCTCCGTCTCTCGCACCCCCTCTCTCTCTCCATCTTTCACTCTCCGTCTCTCGCTTCCACTCTCACCATCTCTTGCTCACCCTCTCTCCCTCTGCATCTCTCGCTCCCCCTCTCTCTCTCCCCGTCTCTCACTTCCCCTCTCCGACTCTCACTCCCCCTCTCTCTCTCCATCTCTCGCTCCCTCTCTCTCTCTCCGTCTCTCCGTCTCTCGCTCCCCTTCTTTCTGTCCACCTCTCGCTCCCGTCTCTCACTTCCCCTCTCTCTCTCTCCATCTCTCGCTCCCCCCTCTCTTTCTCTCACCCCCTCTCTCGGTCCCCCCGTCTCTCGCTCCCACCCTCTCTCTCCACTTCTCTCTCTCTCTGTCTCTCGCTACCCCTCTCTCTCTCCGTCTCTCGCACCCCCTCTCTCTCTCCATCTTTCACTCTCCGTCTCTCGCTTCCACTCTCACCATCTCTTGCTCACCCTCTCTCTCTCTCCGCCTCTCTCTCCCCGTCTCTCACGCCCCCAACTCTCTGCGCCTCTCGCTCCCCCCCTCTCTCTTTCTCTTGCTCCCCTCTCTCTCTCTCCGTCTCTCACTCCCCCTCTCTCTCTCCAACTCTCGCTCCCTCTCTCTCTCTCCGTCTCTCCGTCTCTCGCTCCCCTTCTTTCTCTCCATCTCTCGCTCCCCGTCTCTCACTGCCCCTCTCTCTCTCTCTCCATCTCTCGCTCCCCCCTCTCTCTCTCTCACCCCCTCTCTTGGTCCCCGGGTCTCTCGCTCCCACCCTCTCTCTCCACTTCTCTCTTTCTCCGTCTCTCGTTCCCCCGCTCTCACCTTCCGGCTTTCTCTCTCCGTCTCTCGCTCCCCCTCTCCATCTGCGCCTCTCGCTCTCTCTCTCTGTCTCTCGCTCCCCCTCTCACTCTCCATCTCTCGCTCCCGCTTTCACTCTCCGACTCTCGCTCCCCCTCTCACTCTCCATCTCTCACTCCCCCTCTCTCTCTCCGTCTCTCGCTTCCCCTCTCTCGCTGCCCCCTCTCTCACTATGTCTCTCGCTCCCTCTCGCTCCCTCTCTCTCTCTCTCTCGCTCCCCCTCGTTCTCTCTGTATCTGGCACCCCCCTCTCTCTCCGTCTCTCACTACATCTCTCTCTCTCTCTCCGTCTTTCGCTCCCTACCTTTCTCTCTGTCTCTCGCTCCCGCTCTCTCTTCATCTCTCACAACTCCTCTCTCTCTCCGTCTCTCGCAACTCTTCTCTCTGTCTCCGTCTCTCGCTCCCACTCCCTCTCTCCCTCTCCGTCTCTCGCAACTCCTCTCTCTCTCTCCGTCTCTCGCTCCCACTTTTTCTCTCCGTCTCGCGCTCCCTCTCTCTCTCTCCGTCTCTCGCAACTCCTCTCTCTCTCTCCATCTCTCACTCTCCGTCTCTCGCTTCTCCTCTCAACATCTCTTGCTCCCCCTCTCTCTCTCTCTACGTCTCTCGTTCCCCCTCTCACTCTCACCGTCTCTCTCTCTCTCTCTCTCTCTCCCCCCTCACTCTCTCTCCGCCTCTCTCTCCCCGTCTCGCACGCAACCAACTCTCTCCGTCTCACGCTCCCCCCCTCTCTCTGTCTCTTGCTCCCCACTCTCTCTCTCCGTCTCTAGCTCCCCCTCTCTCTCCACGTCTCTCTCTCTCTCTCTCGCATCCCCTCACTCTCTCTCTCCGTCTCTCGCTACTGCTCTCTCTCTCTCCGTCTCTTGCTCCCCCTCTCTCTCTGTTTGTCTTTCTCCCTCTCTCTCTGTCTCTCGCTCCCGCTCTGTCTCCGTCTCTCGCTTCCCCTCTCTCGCTCTCTGCATCTCTCGCACCCCCTCGATCTCCATCCCTCGTTCCCTTCCTCTCTCACGCCCTCTCTCTCTCCATCTCTCACTCTCCGTATCTCGCTCCCCCTCACTCTCCGTCTCGCACTCCCTCTCTCACCGTCTCTCGCTGCCTCTCTCTCTCTCCGATCTCGATCTCTCTCTCTCTCTCTCTCTCCTCCTTTCCCTCCCCCACTCTCTCCCCCTCTCTCTCTCCGTCTCTCGCTCCCCCTCTCTCTCTCCGCCTCTCACTCCCCCTCTCTCGCTCTCTCCGTCTCTCGCTCCCTCTCTCTCCGTCTCTCACTCCCCCTCTCTCTCTCTCTCTCTCTCCGTCTCTCGCTACCGCTCTCTCTCTCCATCTCTCGCTCCCGCTCTCTCTCTCTCGCCTTCTCTCGCTCCCCCTCTCTCGCTCTCTCCGTCTCTCGCTCCCTCTCTCTCTCTCTCCCAGTCTCTCGCTCCCTCTCTCTCTCCCTCTGTCCCTCGCTCCCCCTCTCACCGTCTCTTGCTACCCTTCTCTCTCTCCATCTGTCGCTCACCCTCTCTCTCTCCATCTCTCGCTCCCCCTCTCACACGCCGTCTGCCGCACCCTCTCTCTCTCTCTCCGTCTTTAGCTCCCCCTCTCTCTCTCAGTCTCTCGCCCTCTCTCCATCTCTCGCTCCCCCCTCTCTCTTCGTATCTCGCTCCCCCTCTCTCTCTCCGTCTCTCTCTCTCTCTCTCTCTCCCCCCCCTCACTCTCTCTCCGCCTCTCTCTCCCCGTCTCTCACGCCCCCAACTCTCTCCGTCTCTCGCTCCCCCCCTCTCTCTTTCTCTTGCTCCCCTCTCTCTCTCTCCGTCTCTCACTCCCCCTCTCTCTCTCCATCTCTCGCTCCCTCTCTATTTCTCCGTCTCTCCGTCTCTCGCTCCCCTTCTTTCTCTCCATCTCTCGCTCCCCGTCTCTCACTGCCCCTCTCTCTCTCTCTCCATCTCTCGCTCCCCCCTCTCTCTCTCTCACCCCCTCTCTTGGTCCACGGGTCTCTCGCTCCCACCCTCTCTCTCCACTTCTCTCTTTCTCCGTCTCTCGTTCCCCCGCTCTCACCTTCCGGCTTTCTCTCTCCGTCTCTCGCTCCCCCTCTCCATCTGCGCCTCTCGCTCTCTCTCTCCGTCTCTCGCTCCCCCTCTCTCTATCCGTCTCTCGATATCCATTTCTCTCTCTCCGTCTCTCGCTCCCACTCCCTCTCTCCGTCTAGCGCTCCCTCTCTCTCTCTCCGTCTCTCGCTCCCCTTCTCTCTCTCCATTTCTCGCTCGCCGTCTCTCACTGCCCCTCTCTCTCTCTCTCCATCTCTCGCTACCCCCACTCTCTCTGCGTCTCTCGCTCCCCGTCTCTCTCTCCGTCTCTCGCTCCCCCTCTCTCTCTCCGTCTCTCTCACTTCCCCTCTCCGTCTCTCACTCCCCCTCTCTCTCTCCATCTCTCACTCCCCCTCTCTCTCTCCGAATCTCGCTTCCCCTCTCTCGCTGCCCCCTCTCTCTCTCTCGCTCTCGCTCCCCCTCGTTCTCTCAGTCTCTGGCACCCCCCTCTCTCTCCGTCTCTCACTACATCTCTCTCTCTCTCTCTCTGTCTTTCGCTCCCTACCTTTCTCTCTGTCTCTCGCTCCCGCTCTCTCTTCGTCTCTCACAACTCCTCTCTCTCACCGTCTCTCGCAACTCTTCTCTCTCACTTCTTCTCTCACTCCCACTCCCTCTCTCCCTCTCCGTCTCTCGCAACTCCTCTCTCTCTCTCCGTCTCTCGCTCCCACTTTTTCTCTCCGTCTCGCGCTCCATCTCTCTCTCTCTGTCTCTCCGTCTCTCGCTCCCCCTCTCTCTCTCCATCTCTCGCTCCCCCCTCTCTAGATCTCCGCCTCTATCTCCGTCTTTCGCTCCCCCCTCTCTCTCTGTCTCTCACACCCCCTCTCTCTCTCTCCATCGCTCGCTACCCCTCTCTCTCTCTCCGTCTCAAAATACCCCTCTCTCTCTCCGTGTCTCGCTCCCCCTCTCTGTGTCTCTCGCTCTTTCTCTCTCTCTCTCTCTCCTTCTCTCGCTCCCCCCTCTCTCGCCGTCTCTCGAAACCTCTTCTCTCTGCGTCTCTCGCCCACTCTCACTCTCTCCGTCTCTTGCTCCCCGTCTCTCTCTACCCCTCTCTCTCTCCATCTCTCGCACCCTCTCTCGCTCCCCTTCTCTCTCTCCATCTCTCGCTCCCCCTCTATCTCTCTGTCTCTCGCTCCCCCTCTCCATCTGCATCTCTCGCTCTCTCTCTGCGACTCTCGCTCCCCCCTCACTCTCCATCTCTCGCTCCCGTTCTCTCTCTCCATCTCGCTCTCCCTCTCTCTCTCCTCCTCTCTCTCCCTCTCTATCTCCCTCTCTCTCTCCCTCTCGCTCCCACTCTCGCTCCCCCTCTCTCGCTCACCCTCTCTCTCTCCCCGTCTCTCACTTCCCCTCTCCGACTCTCACTCCCCCTCTCTCTCTCCATCTCTCGCTCCCTCTCTCTCTCTCCGTCTCTCCGTCTCTCGCTCCCCTTCTTTCTCTCCACCTCTCGCTCCCGTCTCTCACTGCCCCTCTCTCTCTCTCCATCTCTCGCTCCCCCCTCTCTTTCTCTCACCCCCTCTCTCGGTCCCCCCGTCTCTCGCTCCCACCCTCTCTCTCCACTTCTCTCTCTCTCTGTCTCTCGCTACCCCTCTCTCTCTCCGTCTCTCGCACCCCCTCTCTCTCTCCATCTTTCACTCTCCGTCTCTCGCTTCCACTCTCACCATCTCTTGCTCACCCTCTCTCTCTCTCCGTCTCTCGCTCCCCCTCTCACTCTCACCGTCTCTCTCTCTATATCTCTCTCTCTCCCCCTCTCTCTCTCTCCGCCTCTCTCTCCCCGTCTCTCACGCCCCCAACTCTCTGCGCCTCTCGCTCCCCCCCTCTCTCTTTCTCTTGCTCCCTCTCTCTCTCTCCGTCTCTCACTCCCCCTCTCTCTCTCCATCTCTCGCTCCCTCTCTCTCTCTCCTTCTCTCCGTCTCTCGCTCCCCTTCTTTCTCTCCATCTCTCGCTCCCCGTCTCTCACTGCCCCTCTCTCTCTCTCTCCATCTCTCGCTCCCCCCTCTCTCTCTCTCACCCCCTCTCTTGGTCCCCGGGTCTCTCGCTCCCACCCTCTCTCTCCACTTCTCTCTTTCTCCGTCTCTCGTTCCCCCGCTCTCACCTTCCGGCTTTCTCTCTCCGTCTCTCGCTCCCCCTCTCCATCTGCGCCTCTCGCTCTCTCTCTCTGTCTCTCGCTCCCCCTCTCACTCTCCATCTCTCGCTCCCGCTTTCACTCTCCGACTCTCGCTCCCCCTCTCACTCTCCATCTCTCACTCCCCCTCTCTCTCTCCGTCTCTCGCTTCCCCTCTCTCGCTGCCCCCTCTCTCACTCTATCTCTCGCTCCCTCTCGCCCCCTCTCTCTCTCTCTCTCTCGCTCCCCCTCGTTCTCTCCGTATCTGGCACCCCCCTCTCTCTCCGTCTCTCACTACATCTCTCTCTCTCTCTCCATCTTTCGCTCCCTACCTTTCTCTCTGTCTCTCGCTCCCGCTCTCTCTTCATCTCTCACAACTCCTCTCTCTCTCCGTCTCTCGCAACTCTTCTCTCTGTCTCCGTCTCTCGCTCCCACTCCCTCTCTCCCTCTCCGTCTCTCGCAACTCCTCTCTCTCTCTCCGTCTCTCGCTCCCACTTTTTCTCTCCGTCTCGCGCTCCCTCTCTCTCTCTCCGTCTCTCGCAACTCCTCTCTCTCTCTCCATCTCTCACGCTCCGTCTCTCGCTTCTCCTCTCAACATCTCTTGCTCCCCCTCTCTCTCTCTCTACGTCTCTCGCTCCCCCTCTCACTCTCACCATCTCTCTCTCTCTCTCTCTCGCTCTCCCCCCTCACTCTCTCTCCGCCTCTCTCTCCCCGTCTCGCACGCAACCAACCCTCTCCGTCACACGCTCCCCCCTCTCTCTGTCTCTTGCTCCCCACTCTCTCTCTCCGTCTCTAGCTCCCCCTCTCTCTCCACGTCTCTCTCTCTCTCTCTCGCATCCCCTCACTCTCTCTCTCCGTCTCTCGCTACTGCTCTCTCTCTCTCCGTCTCTTGCTCCCCCTCTCTCTCTGTTTGTCTCACTCTCTCTCTCTCTGTCTCTCGCTCCCGCTCTGTCTCCGTCTCTCGCTTCCCCTCTCTCGCTCTCTGCATCTCTCGCACCCCCTCGATCTCCATCCCTCGTTCCCCTCCTCTCTCACGCCCTCTCTATCTCCATCTCTCACTCTCCGTATCTCGCTCCCCCTCACTCTCCGTCTCTCACTCCCTCTCTCACCGTCTCTCGCTGCCTCTCTCTCTCTCCGATCTCGATCTCTCTCTCTCTCTCTCTCTCCTCCTTTCCCTCCCCCACTCTCTCCCCCTCTCTCTCTACGTCTCTCGCTCCCCCTCTCTCTCTCCGCCTCTCACTCCCCCTCTCTCGCTCTCTCCGTCTCTCGCTCCCTCTCTCTCCGTCTCTCACTCCCCCTCTCTCTCTCTCTCTCTCTCCGTCTCTCGCTACCGCTCTCTCTCTCCATCTCTCGCTCCCGCTCTCTCTCTCTCTCCTTCTCTCGCTCCCCCTCTCTCGCTCTCTCCGTCTCTCGCTCCCTCTCTCTCTCTCTCCCAGTCTCTCGCTCCCTCTCTCTCTCCCTCTGTCCCTCGCTCCCCAACTCACCGTCTCTTGCTACCCTTCTCTCTCTCCATCTGTCGCTCACCCTCTCTCTCTCCATCTCTCGCTCCCCCTCTCACACGCCGTCTGCCGCACCCTCTCTCTCTCTCTCCGTCTTTAGCTCCCCCTCTCTCTCTCAGTCTCTCGCCCTCTCTCTATCTCTCGCTCCCCCCTCTCTCTCCGTATCTCGCTCCCCCCCTCTCTCTCCGTCTCTCTCTCTCTCTCTCTCTCTCTCTCTCCCCCCTCACTCTCTCTCCGCCTCTCTCTCCCCGTCTCTCACGCCCCCAACTCTCTCCGTCTCTCGCTCCCCCCCTCTCTCTTTCTCTTGCTCCCCTCTCTCTCTCTCCGTCTCTCACTCCCCCTCTCTCTCTCCATCTCTCGCTCCCTCTCTATTTCTCCGTCTCTCCGTCTCTCGCTCCCCTTCTTTCTCTCCATCTCTCGCTCCCCGTCTCTCACTGCCCCTCTCTCTCTCTCTCCATCTCTCGCTCCCCCCTCTCTCTCTCTCACCCCCTCTCTTGGTCCCCGGGTCTCACGCTCCCACCCTCTCTCTCCACTTCTCTCTTTCTCCGTCTCTCGTTCCCCCACTCTCACCTTCCGGCTTTCTCTCTCCGTCTCTCGCTCCCCCTCTCCATCTGCGCCTCTCGCTCTCTCTCTCTGTCTCTCGCTCCCCCTCTCACTCTCCATCTCTCGCTCCCGCTTTCACTCTCCGACTCTCGCTCCCCCTCTCACTGTCCATCTCTCACTCCCCCTCTCTCTCTCCGTCTCTCGCTTCCCCTCTCTCGCTGCCCCCTCTCTCACTCTGTCTCTCGCTCCCTCTCGCTCCCTCTCTCTCTCTCTCTCTCGCTCCCCTTCGTTCTCTCCGTATCTGGCACCCCCCTCTCTCTCCGTCTCTCACTACATCTCTCTCTCTCTCTCCGTCTTTCGCTCCCTACCTTTCTCTCTGTCTCTCGCTCCCGCTCTCTCTTCATCTCTCACAACTCCTCTCTCTCTCCGTCTCTCGCAACTCTTCTCTCTGTCTCCGTCTCTCGCTCCCACTCCCTCTCTCCCTCTCCGTCTCTCGCAACTCCTCTCTCTCTCTCCGTCTCTCGCTCCCACTTTTTCTCTCCGTCTCGCGCTCCCTCTCTCTCTCTCCGTCTCTCGCAACTCCTCTCTCTCTCTCCATCTCTCACTCTCCGTCTCTCGCTTCTCCTCTCACCATCTCTTGCTCACCCTCTCTCTCTCTGCGTCTCTCGCTCCCCCTCTCACTCTCACCGTCTCTCTCTCTCTCTCTCTCTCTCTCTCCCCCCTAACTCTCTCTCCGCCTCTCTCTCCCCGTCTCGCACGCCCCCAACTTTCTCCGTCTCACGCTCCCCCCCTCTCCATGTCTCTTGCTCCCCTCTCTACTCTCCGTCTCTCGCTCCACCTCTCTCTCCACGTCTCTCTCTCTCTCTCTCGCATCCCCTCACTCTCTCTCTCCGTCTCTCGCTACTGCTCTCTCTCTCTCCGTCTCTTGCTCCCCCTCTCTCTCTGTTTGTCTCGCTCTCTCTCTCTCTGTCTCTCGCTCCCGCTCTGTCTCCGTCTCTCGCTTCCCCTCTCTCGCTCTCTGCATCTCTCGCACCCCCTCGATCTCCATCCCTCGTTCCCCTCCTCTCTCACCCCCTCTCTCTCTCCATCTCTCACTCTCCGTATCTCGCTCCCCCTCACTCTCCGTCTCGCACTCCCCCTCTCTCTCTCCATCTCTCGCTTCCCCTCGCTCTCTCCATCTCTCGTTCCATCTCTCTCTCTCTCTCCATCTCTCAACCCCGTCGCTTTGTATTTGTATTTGAAAATAAGCGGGAAGGAGGTCATCATGTCACACAGCCCATACGCAAGCTCTCGCTAAAATCGCTATGTTTCTCCCTTGTGTAATTTGCCTTCTTTCAGATGTGGAATAGCAAAATCCCACAGCAGTTTCTTCTCCTGTCAGGCAGTCCTCGTATCAGTATGGCTTCAAGTTGCATGTAAAGCATTTTTTCTCACATGACATGAAATGCACAGTAAGATCGCGCAACATGTATGCACGCACACTCTCGCTTACACAGACAGAAACAAACTAAAATTTCTGCACCCTCCAAAGGCAGTTTTTGAAATTTGAAATTGAAATCAGTGATAGACAGCACATCCCTTTTAAACAGACACAGAATGACCCGGGATTGATAGCACACCATTTTAGAGAGACAGAGAATGTCCCCGGCTATCAGTGTATCACCTTAAGAGGGATACGGAAACAGAATGAACAAATATAGAGAATTGAGTAAAACTCAGCAGATCGTGCAGATTCTGTGGACGAAGATCCCGGGTTCACGTTCAGTCAGATGATCATTCCGATATTTTCGGAAAAATTTAAAGTTTACAGATTTTTTGTACAAAAATAGCGCCTGGAAAAAAATAGGCAGCGAGGAGAGACAAAAGGGAATGTCTGTGATACAGGGGAGCTTCCGCGTGATTAAATAATAAATGGCACAATGCGAAAAGGCAAAGTGGGTGGTAAGCGGGCAATAAAGTAACAAAGAATGGTCCAGAGAAGGTGTTAGTGGGAACAGCAGAATCATTACCAGACAATGGGAGCGGTGCTTATGATCCGATACGTTGAACCTAATGTTGAGGCCAGAAGACTACAACATGTGTGAACGCCTTTTAATCAGACAACGCAGCTTGGCCACCCCTGATTGATTTCCTGTACGGTTTGAATTCGGCAGCCAAGTGACTAATTCAAAAGCCACCTTCTCACATCTTTTCGGCGCTACAGAAACAGGACGCACTCATATTCAGGGCAGAGTATGTTTCACGTTGAAGTGGAGATTGACGCTGAATGTATGCTTATCCCAATGGAGGTGAACTCATACATGCAGAAATGAAGATATATTGATCAATTATTGGCCGGAACCAACCACGGGTTTAGGTTGTCCAATGAAACACAGAGCCGAGTTCATCTGAGTTAATATAGTTTGTAAATAGCTGAGTCCGCAGCACTGATCATTGAGGGTCCACACTCGTTACCAGCTACTAATCTGAAAAAGTTAAATTAATCCTTTTCTTTGTTCCTTTCCATGAAGAAAACCTTTATCCATGCTGATGTATTACCGCAATACCTGAGCCCTTATCTTGTGTAATAACTGTCTATTTGGCATTTTTTGGAATGCCTTCTGGATCCTTCGGCTCCCCTTTATATATTTTGCTCGTTACATCCTAAAAGCATTATAATAAATTTGTCAAAAACGATTTCCCTTTCATAAAACCAGATTTGCTCTGCGTGATATGATTTTCTACGTGTTCTGATTCAACTTGTTTAACAATGGATTCCAGCATTTTCCTCCAACATTGATATCAGTCTAACTGGCCAGTAGGTCTCTATTTTCTCTCCCCCACCTTTCTTGAGTAGCAGTGTTATATTTGCTCAATTCCATCCCAGAACAGCATCAGTAATCTACTGAAGTTTGGAAGATAAAACCCAATGCATCCATTATCTCTGCATTCAGCCCATTTATAAACCAACATGTAGCCCGTCAGATCTAGGCGGGTTGTCGGCTATTAGTCCTATTCTTTGCCTTGTACTTTTTCTAATTCTATTCATTGCATTAAGTTCCTCGCCCTCATTCGACCCTTGTTTCCCCAAAATTTTTGGTCTGCTTTTTGTGTATTCAAATGTGAAGACTGGCACAAAATAGTTGTTTACCGTTTCTGCCATTTCCTTATACCTCAGAAAGCTTTCTCCTGTCTCAGCCTCTAAGGGACCAAAGTTCAGTTGTGCTGCTCTGTTCCTTTTTACATTTTCGCAGAAGCTATTACAATCTGTTTTTATATTTCTTGCTAGTTTTCTCTCATATTATATTTTTCCACATTTTATCAATTTGTGTGTCATTCTTTGCTGGTTTCTGATATTCTCGCAATCCGCAGGCTTACGACCATTCTTCGCACTATTATAAGCATATTTCAATGTAATGCTATGCTTAACTTGCTTTGGTAGCCACGGATGGATCACTTTTTCCATTTAATTTTTCTTTCTCTTTCTGTCTTTGCTTCTGTCCGTGTAATAATGAGGAATAACTTGTCCTTCCGACCAGTTCCACCCTAGTTTATATCGGATTATACCCTGAAACTTTGTAACTGATGAAATCACCACATTCCAGGGTCCCAATTTGTCCCACAGCTCGTAGGCTGTATGTTCACATTGGGTATGATCAGCCTCCCTAGCTGGTTTGATCATTATTTCCCAATAAAGTTCCTATCGCTTCTTCCAGCTTTTGGGTCCAAACTTCAAACTCGTTTTCTAATTCTGTATTTCTATCATTCATCACTCGTGATCCGACTGCTACTACAGCTGATACTTACACCTGAGTTTGCAGGTGCTGTGGAATACATAACAGGTCCTGAGCCGTTATGAGGTGTGCCTTGAAAGTCTGCATTGTTTGGCTAATTACTTGTCCACATCAAGGTATTGCAATTTTTCCAGGCCCAGCTGTTTTCTAGATAAATGATTAGCTGTTCACTCATTTGTTGCAAACGAATGCAGCTAATCCGAACCACGGTCTGCCCTTTTCAAATCTGATTGCATTGTCATGCACCTTCTTTTGGATGAACCGCTGCAAATTTGCTTTATAATTACAGGACAAAATCGCCTTGACTAAATCCGTCCCACTCAACTTACCCAAGTGTTTCTCTAAGGCTATGTCATTTGTACAGTCAGAAATTCTGCGACATTACGAAAACTGGCATGTGTACAAATATCCCTGCACTCCCCAATGGCTGTCCTTCCTAGAACGATGTACCAGCAAAATGGGTCAGCCTAGAATGTTTTTTAAACCCAAATGAACACCACCGTTTGGTCACACCAGATTTTGCTAGGGTTTCTGCATGCTTTCCCAATTGTTTGACGTGACTTCAATATGGCACAATATCATTTTATTACGTATTACACAAAGGTGAGCATTTATCAGTAGTTTACAGTATAGAACGAAAATGATATCACCCGTGCTGCCTCAGGTATTTTTAGTTTCCTTTTGACAGGACTCTGAAAGAAACAGTCCAACGCACCAAGGGTCTCTTCCACCTCACCCCGCCTGGAGTATCTTCTGTTCATTGGCCCTTAGTTTGGACTCATCCAAATCGAGGTGTTCTCTGTTCCTTGGCCTTTGCCTTGGAATCAAGCCGCTTGGGCTATTCTATGTTCATTGGCCCTTATCTTGTCTGTTCGCATCCGGATCTTCCTCCCCTGGGCCAGTACTGCCTGGTCCCTCTCCAGGGTCAGCCCTTGCTCCTGGTACTCTGCAGCCTAACTCTCATAAGTGGCCCTTTTATACTACTTTTCGAGGCGGTACGATGAGTCAATATTGACACATGTACCAAAATTGGGATCTTTCCAAATGGTGGGATGGCCAATAGGGCGTCGAGTTTATTTCAGACGAAGGAAAAAAGAGCCGTCCCTCACCATATCCATAACTTTGATGGACAAGTGGTGATTGACTCGTCCTCAAGATGCCGTATATTTATGGCTGAACAATTATCGGCCTACAAGAGGGGAAGACGGTTGTTCTGCCATTTTATCTGGGTCTTGCTTTTTCTCAAGTCCTTAACCAGCAACATTCGAACATGTGATCTCCTATTCTACTAATATTATCCTGTCGCAGGCTTCGTACTTCCAAGAACCAATTGTAAAGACAGTGCCTTATGTGGACTCAAGACCAGTTTGTTGATTCTCACATTGTATTAATTGCATGAAGTCAGAATGATTCTTTTTCTCAGTTTTTCATAGCTTGACACATTTTAGAGTTTAGCACTATTGTATACGTGTTCGATTAACATGAAAAGGATGAACATATAAAAAAAAGAAAAAGTTCTTTTTCAAAAATGCATGTGGTACATTGAATCTAAACGCATGTTTAAGTTTATAAGAACGGTCGACAATCAATTCGTAGTCATTAAGTACATTTCTAGCTAATGCAACGGAGATTCAAAAAATACATATCCAATCCAGGTTTAACATATAGTGGAATGTTATTTCACAAATGTGCCTGTGATAAGTAGTGCTGCAGTAAATAGTGCAGACTGGAGCAAGAAACTCCCACTCCAGACATTTCCTCACAAATATCTGGGCTGAAAATCCAGTGAAATATAGAGGGAATGATGCACTGTCGGCGGTGCCATCTTTCAGATGAGTGTTCTGTTCTCCGAGGAGGGCGTAGCGGTCCGATGGCACCATTTCTAAAAAGAGCAGGGGAGTTATCCAGCTGCACAAACCTATATTTATCCCGCAATCAATTTCTTGACGAACGGAGATGATCTTGTTATTGCAACATTGCTGTTTATGTGACCCGGCTGTGTACAAATTACCCGCAGCGTTTGCTACAAAACTACAGTGACGAAAGGTCAAAAATTATGTCATTGGCTGTAAAGCCATTTGCGACATCCGTTGGTTGTGAAAGAGGCTATGTAAATTCAAGTGTTTCTGTAAATGCGGGAAATATTGAGTTGGGGAGTAATTGAATGGTGGAGCATGTCCGAGCGACTAAATGGCCTAGTCCTGTCCCTGCAATCCTCGGCCTCTATAATATCACAGAACATATCAACGTGAAACTATGGCAATGGATAATACTAGAAGAAAATGAATAGAGCAGCGTCGTGAAACCCCACTGCAGCCCACAAAATCCATGGGGAGGTATATACGCAGAGAGATTCTGCTTCTCACCTGTCAGAAGCTATTCTAATACTGTACAGGTCCCTTGTCACAGTTAGCCCTCTGGAGACGGTTTCAACATCATCTCTAACGTTTGAAAATGTTAATTGGAGTGAAACGAAGCTTATTTCGAGCTCTTTTCTATGGCTACATTTTTCTACCCTAGTTTTTAGATTACTTTTATTCTAGGTGTTGGTGCAAATCCCGACTTTATGCCGTTCTAAAGATATACATTGCTCATTCAATTGCAAGCCTCAACTTCGAGATTGAAAGGGATGATTGTCAAACACCGGGAGTGGGGTAACATTTGAAATTTGATTGGGAATTCGGGGAAATCACTTCATGCATCGACAGGAATGAACCGCGTCACATAACAGGAGGAAAACTGAATGTGAGCAATATATTAGGCCAGGGATTTGGGCAGTTTCACGTCAAACATTGTATTATTATTTTGGATATAATCAGTGCAGCAGAAACATTACTGTGAAGCGAGTTGACCCGCTGCCAAATGACTGGAAGTAATATCAATGCACCTGATCTTTCATGGACCCACGAGAAATGTCCCACAATTATAAATGATGTTTTCTCTTTAGCTCTTTTCTCACAATTCGATGGATCTCTGTTTCCAGTGCCAATAGTCATCATCATTTCTCAGACAGAATGAGAGTTCCGTACATTGCCTATCCATTTTCCGTGTTACCACCAATTCTACAGGCAGTAATGATTTACTATCCGATTATAGCAGCCATTGGAATCCCCGGTAAGTGATTAAAAGCCGTTACTAAAGTTGTGAATAAATTTGGGATTAACTGCTTGAGCTCCCATCTCACGAATTGCCTTTTTGTAACGATCCTTCACAATTCAATTCAGATGCAGAAATTCAGTGACAATATTTCTCGCTCAACCTTGTTCATTGACTGATCATTTGGTGACTTTCAATTTTCTTTAACCCCCATAAAAGCCGCAATTATTTTCCCCCTGTAATGTCTTTCAAACTGGTTCCGTTTTATCTGAGAATCGTGTAATGAGTGATTCAATGGATTATTTTTATTCCGTTTTTCCATGCCTGCTCTCCTTTCCCGTAATACTCGGTAATATCTGACAGATTATATTTTTCTCAACACTCTGCTTGATGTAAAATGTTCCATTGACTCCCGCTGTGGAGATAGAAAATGACAGCCGATCATGGACATATACCTGGGAATTCGGACAGTCAAGACCAGGATTTGTTCAGTCCCGTTAATCACAATCTACCCGCTGTTCTCGGTCTGGTTCCAGCAAAGTGCCGGATATTATGTCTGGTAATCACAATCCATGCCGAGTTTGGGATTGTGCTCCATGCAGGAACACAGATTCTCTCCCACATCTTCTCCACTGACCGGTGACCAGCCTGTTTGCAGACTCGCCTTCACCCTCCCAGCGGAGATTGTTCTGCCTTCAGCCGCTGGGAGGCAGCTGGTTTCTGTTACATCCATTCCTGCAGCGGTACAGGTCAGACCGGGAATCCGTGCTGTGAGAGCGCGATTGAAACAAGGCAGCGGCGCTCTATGCAGCTGTCCTGGGTTTGTCCACATTTAAAAACCTGTTTTAGATTCAATACCTGCATTTTAAGCAAAACACCGTCTCCATGCCGGGTCATGGTCCCTTTATACTAATCGGACACATTTATTGTTCAGACCAAACGCTTGCAGGGTGATAGAACATCGACTGTACACTCAGTAAGCCTGTCCGCTCGGTGATCCAGACACATTCACTTTAATTTCGCTTCAGATACTGAGAGATAGAGGAATTTCTTGTCACATTTATCCACCCGGTCTCCATATCCCTTTATCGCCTCTTCCTCTAGCCACGGACCCAATCTACTTTGAATTCTGACACCGTTTCTGCCTCAACCTCTATCCATGTAACTGAACTCCACCGCCTCCACAATCCCTGTATAAAAAAGCTTCTCCCGCTCTCTCTTCTCTCTGTTCCATTGTCTTCTATTTCATCTAGTTTCTACAGCGCCTCGTTCTGCAATACACATCTACTGGAATCAGTCTGCTTCAATCTACCTTCTTCCATCTTGTCAATAATTTTAAACACATCTGTCATATCGCCCTGTAATCTGTGTCTGTATTACATTCCTCTACCTCACATTTACAGGTTATGTGGCAGAGCCCAGGGTATCGAACCAGTGTGTATTATCATCCATTGTACCACTGACTAACATTCCCACTTCAGTTGGGAAACTTAAATCTCACACTATGTCTCCTGAGTTCCCACCACCCTGTACTAATACATTGCCTTGCATGTTTGTGTTTGAAGAAATATGATCAGCATTAAAGTCCAATAATACGGCTGTTGTTTTTAACACTCTGCAGAGTCTGTTTGAAGAGGTTACTCAATGAGAACAGATTGAAGTGAGCTGTCTCACTGTCCCGCTGACTCTCACAAATCTCAGGGTCAATGCAGCCTAATGCTCCGACTGCAAGATTCGCCCCTGCATTATTAAGAGTATCTCTCATTATATCAGCTCACATGGTCCGTTGTAACATGTGCCGCATCAAGAGTCCCCATCATTTCTCAGAGATCAATACAGTTTGATTTATTGTATTACCATTTGCCGTGTTCCAGTTCTCGGCGTGGTAATTGGTGCTCCCGGTAACGTGCTTAGTTTGTGAAGCAAAAGCGCCAAATTGTTATTTCCATTCAATATTGTGTCAGCTGAGGTAATTTTAACAATAAATATGATCAGTACTCGGTGCATTGTAATGTCTCTTTCCATCGTCTCAAATTGTATTACATTGTCAGTTAAGTCTCTGCTTTGATAATGTTTTTCAGTCATTATTCATAAAAATGCGAACCCACGTAATTAGCGGTAATCTTACGACTTGGATCGATAGCTGGTTGCACAGAAGGAACAACAGAATAGGGATAAATGTTGAGCGAATTTTGGCTTTTATCACAAGGGGGAAGATATTTACAACTGAGGAAGTGCTGTTCTCGCTGTACAGAGATTTGGTCAGATCTCATTTGGAATATCTACGTTCAGTTTTGGCCAGCATATCGCAGGATAGATGGATTGGCCTTCGAGGGTTTTCTGCACAAGTTAACCAGACTGATACCACGATTTAAAGTATTCAAATATGAGAAAAGGTTTCATAACCTTGCCTTGTATTCCATTGTGTTTAGAAGGGTGAAACGTGATATAAACGAGCTATTTAAATAGATAAAGGTGTTCGATCGTGTAGAGGCACAGAAACTGTTTCCGATGGCGGATTAATCTAAACCAGAAGGCATTATCCTAAAATTGGAGCTCGGCCATTTAGGAGTGAAATCACTAAACACCTTCTCACACAAAGTTTAGTCGAAATCTTGCCCTCGTTCTCCCAAAATCCTGTCAATTAATGGTCAATTGTCAATTTACAGAATCTGATCGATAGATCTGTTAAGGTCAGGGTATCAAGGAGTATTGAACCAAGAAGCTAATTGGAGTTAGGGTGCCGATCACCCATGGACTACTGGAATGGTGGAAAAGGCGTGTGGGGAAGAATGATCTAATCCTGCGTTCCGATATGTCAAGCACCAGAGTCATCATTTCTCCAATGAGATTTCCGGTAATCACAGGTCCAATTTCAGTGTATCTGAAAGTTCTACACGAACAAATGTCCGATGATATTATTGCAGCCCATAGAGTTTCCAGCACTCATTTTAACAGGTTACCGATTGCATAAATCCGTGTCTCGCTGTGTTACCTGGAGGGCCTGGTCATTGCTCTGTCGGTCCTGAGGTGATTATTTGTCAGATTTGGATCACTATCGGTAATTCCGAGAATATCTCTCCTCCATTTCCTCCACACTTTGCGAGATGTTTATTGATATTACAATGTTTTTGATTCTCCAACTCAAAATCTAACATTGTTTTACATGGAATGTCTCGGAGTAATGCGGTTCTAAGTGAGAATGAGCGCAGTATTATCAAAGAGGGATGTCTTTGGAGTGTGAAATTGTTTTAGTTAATCGTTGGCAGCGTCAGGAACACCTCGCTAATGTTCTCCTCTTTGCATGCTCTGGGTAACTTATCTACCTGGCCTTTAAATGTAACAGCCGCGGCTCCCATCTGAATCAGAAGTTTTTGGGTTTAATACCCTGTCGAAAATCTAGTCTGACATTCGTATGACTTTCCCATGGCAGTTTTTACGAATAACGCAAATCTTAGCCAACTTTACCAACCAGATGTTGTTTTTGTGGACATTGCTGCAGCATATATATACATTTAGTTACATTACAAGGTATGTTACGAAGTTGTAGAAACCAGTCTCCACCACATTCACCTTCAACAACAAGTGTGAGTAGATCATGGAATTATTTGTCTCAAAGATTGAGACCACCCAATCAGCTGCCTCTGTCACTTCTCTTCCTTCCTCTAGCGCAACGGGTCAAACGTCCTCTAAGTTTCCAGGCTGCCCTATCCATGAAGTCGCATCTCTCTCAAGTCTCTCCCTGATCTGCCACTCTTGACCTCTCCATGCTCATCTTGTCCATGAGACCCACTTCCTGCTCACTTGATCTTGATCCTATTCCCACCAAGCTGCTGACCAGCCAACTTCTTTTTCTGGCTCCCGTGTTCACGGACATTGTTAATGGTGCTCTCAGCTCAGGTCCTCTCCTCTCCTTCAAATCTATCGTTATCACCCCTCACCTCAAAAAACAACGCTTCACCACACTGGGCTTGAAAGCTACTGCCCCCTTTGCAACCTTAATTTCCACTCCAAAGTCCTTGAACGTGTTGTCGCCTCCCGGAAATCCATATTTGAATCTCTCAAGTCTGCTATCCACCATGCCACACTACCGAAACTGCTCTTATAAAAGTCACAAATGACATCCTCTGTGACATTGCCAAAGATAAACATTCCCTCCTCATCATTCTCGACCAGTCCCAGCCTTTGATATGGTTCAGTACTCTATTTTCCACCAATGCCTCTCCCACTGGGTGGGAGTGCACCTGCCTGTTTCCATCCATATCTCCCTAATCGTAGCCAGAAAATCAATTGTATTCGCTTCTATTCTCACGATAAATCGTTGCATATCGTGTTCCCCGGGAATTTATCATTGGCCCCCTCCTGTTCTCCATTATATGCCGACATCATCCGAAAACACAGCTTCAGTTTCCACATGTCGGCTGCTGATACCTAGCTCTACCTCACCCCCACTTCTCTCGCGGCCTCCAATGTCTCTAAATTGGCAGACTGCTTGTCCGACATTCAGTACATGTTGAGCAGAAATGTTGTCCAATATTGGGAATATCGATGACATTTTCTTTGGGTCCCGCCACAAACTGAGTTCACTAACCAACGACTCGATTCCTCTCCCGTGCTTCTGTCTGTAACTGAACCAGACAGTTCCCTATCACGCTAGCCTATTAGAACTGGAAATAATCATCTGGCCATATATCTGCAGCATAACTAAATCCACCTGTTTCCACCTCCATAACATTGTCCGTCTCTGCCCCTGCCTCAGTTCCTCTGCTGCTGAAACCTCCATCCATGCCTTAATTACCTTTAGTTTACACAGCTCCAACATACTCCTGGGTGACCTGCTACATTCTCCCCTATGTAAACTTGAGGTCATTCAAAACTCGCCAGTGCATGTCCAATCTCGCACGAAATCCCACCTGTGCTCGCTGAGCTACATTGATCCCGGTTCAACAATACCTCGATTCCAAAATTCTCATTCTGTGTACAAATCCCTCCATGGCCTCGCCCTCCCTATCTCTGTAATCTGCTTTACCATCGCAACCACCCAATATGTCTGCGCTCCTCAAATTCCATCCTCTTGTGCATCCCTGATGATAACTGCTCAAACATTGGTGGCCGTGCCTTCAGCTGTCCGAGCCCTGAGCTCTGGAACAGCCTTCCTAAATCCTCACCGCCTCTATACCTCCCTTTGTTCCTTGAAGACCGTGCTTATAACCTCCCTCTGACCAAACTTTTGGTCATCGGTCGTAATTTATTCTTATGTGGCGCGGAGCAAAATGTATTTGTTTTATCTTGTAACACTCCTGTGAAGCGCCTCGGGAAGTTTTATAAAGGCGCTATATAATTAGAAATTATTGTTGTTGTTGTAATAATGTTACAATTGTTGAATTAATTAAGTGATTTGACAAATACTGAACAGGGGACATGATTTTAGCAACTTTTATGCGGCTCTTTACGTCAGATACATAAATTACTGACTGATTTGGCCATTTGCAAAGCCCAGTCGGAAATATGATCTTCTCATATCTTCGCCATTATTTCATGCAACTCACCAGTTAACAACTCTGTGGAGCACCGTCACCACACGGACTGCAGCGGTTCAAGGAGTCCAATCTCCGTCTTGTAAACAGCACAGGACGGCCCATTTCTTGTGTTTGATTCAGAGTTACTTTGTCCATTTTTCTCTGTAGATTTCCATTATACTTCTGTATCCATGGTAACCACACGCCCCCCCCCCCCACCCCACATACCACACACTCATACTTAACTATATTAATCATACATACCCATGTGATTTAATTTCCAGCTCAGACTGTATTGTCTAAAAACAGTTCGATGGGAATGCAATTAATTATTTCTACACCAGCCGACTTATCTTACTCAGGATATCTTTTCAGTGCCGATGTGTCTTTTGTATATATAGTCTCTCTCTCGCTCTCTGCCTGTCTCTATTTCTTTACAAATGAACACGTGGAGCTCTTTACGTATATCAAGTTGGAACAACTGCTATATGTCGCACTATCGTGCACACCAAATGAATCCGAATCAAACACTTCTGAGCATATCTTACATTGTTGATAGATTGCGCTGGAAGCTCAGGTAAATATAATGTCCCACATCCGCTGGGATGTACTTCCCGCTAGTCTTTCTCACCAGAGAGACAGATTCTCCATGTTGCTATGTGCCAGATTTATATTAAAGATGGATTCTGCCAATTCAGAGCTAAGACCTTACCACGGAGCCTTTCTGAAGCTGAATCTCGGCAGGTATCTCCTGGGCTGGACTGCAGGCTCTATTGTCACTTGTACTGTATCTTTGCTTCGGTCTAGATATCGCCACCCACAACTCCCTCTGAAGTTTGCTGCATTATTAGAGTCGTCAAAAGCGAGGTGAAGATTATGCCCCTTGTGCCATTGTGTACTTTGCAATGTATATTTTTCCTAGAATTACAGAAGAAGGTGTAAGATAAGGTTGTTTGTTCATGATCACATCTGAACATATCCCCCTTGTGGTTATTGTTAGAGTTTGTCCAGATGGGGGTTGCACTGGAGAAGACCCCAATGTAAAGACCTGCGATTTCGGCCAAAAGTCAGTTGATCAGATTAAATGTTTATCTTGTGGATTATAAACGTAACTGTTGCAACTTGGTTGAGTTCAAAAATACCAATTTCCCTATTATCGCGGTGTTTGACAGTAGTTTGTCCAAAGGTCTTTACTCTTAGCCTCCAGTCTGCGAATACAACATGAGAACTCTGAGCAATTTCGCACCCACACCTTGTATCCGCGCCCCTTTCCTGCCCACTGACCCAAACCCCGCATTTTATCTCAGCCTCGTTTATTCCCCTTTAGCATTCACTGCATTTCAACAGGCGTCATTCTCACCGCTCCTCAACCATCTCCCAATTTAGAATTGAACATTCATGACTTATTTTCAATTCGTTTTCTGTTAATTTCTTCTTCCGTCACTGAACTGCTAATTTTCGCAATTATCCATAACTCATTCTCACACTGTCCATTTATTCATACATTTAAATGGCCAGTAGTTTACTCGGATCTCCGGTGGATTTCTACCCCACTTTTTGCGAAGTTGCAGTGGCAGAAGGGTAACAGCTCCGAGGATATTTCCAGAGTCTATTTGCATCTTAAATAAACTTTGTGAAGTCGTTTATTTTCGCGTTTTTACCCCACAGTCACAGATATTTAACATTGCAATTGTATGTTAAAATCCTGTTCAGTTACACAATTCTAGCAGCGGTAAAGAGTTCAGTTCCAGTCCCCAGATCCTGCAGTAAAGTACATTTCACACCAAATCCTGTGTAACTGACTCCCTTGCTGTAACCTGACGGCTGATTCCCTGTTCCTGTGTGTTTCCCTTTTACAACTAATGTGGTGACGATTGTAATCCTATCCCGGGGAAAGTGCGGTCTCTCCAGATGTATCACTCGCTACCTGGTGACCATGGCAGCGGCGGATCTACTGGTCATTATCACTGATGTGATACTGTTTCGGATTAATGATTATTTTTTCCCGACTACCTTCCTGAACATCACACCTGTGTGTTCTTTCCGTGCAGCGCTTATGCGTGCAGTCACCGATATTTCTGTCTGGTTAACAATCGCTTTCACTTTCGATCGTTTTGTTACCATTTGTTGCCAGAAGCTGAGGACTAAATATTGCACTGAGAAAACTGCATCCCTGGTTATAGGAACCGTGTGCCTGGTGTTCTGTATAAAAAACATCCCCTGGTTCTTTATATATGAACCCTACTATAAAATCGACAATGTATCCTGGTTGTGTAATGCAAAACTCGAGGATTACACTGTAACTGCTTGGGTAACATTTAGCTGGATTCACCGCTGTTTTACACCACTGCTCCCAATATTCCTGATACGGCTGCTCAATGCTCTGACTGTAGGATACATTTTGGCGGCCAGCAGAGTCCGCAGGAGGCTGAGGGGCAGCAGGAATGATGTGAATCACAATGATCCGGAGATGGAGAAGCGAAGGAAATCCATCACATTACTCTTCGCTATATCCGCTAACGTCATACTGCTCTGGATGGCGTATGTGATATTTTTCTTATTAATGCGAATTACAAACCAATATTATTCTACAGGTTACAATGACCCGATGTATATTGCAGACTATACCAGCTACATGCTGCTGCTTTTGAGTTGCTGTACAAATACGTGTATTTAAGCAGTAACCCAGACTAAATTCAGAGATGAGCTGAAAAATGGGTTGAAGTATACTCTGAGAATAATATTTAATTTAGTTCAGGAAAGAAAGGTTCAGAGCAATTCCCAACATTAGATCTGCATTACATCACATATCGTACCCTGAGTTATATTTTACCTGAACCTCAGCAGGCTACAACTCAGGCCCAGGCTTCTTCAGACATAACACTGGGCAATATCTGACAAGGCCTGCGGTTTCCTATGTAAGTGTCTGTGAACAAGGTAGAAGAACATTATGTAGACAGTGGGTTATAACAGCGGTGGTGGTTTAATTGGATGAAATCATGCTCTTGGATACAAAGAGACACAAGTCCCAGCATTGAGGTTTAGGATGTTGTGACCATGGAATGTTCATTGCCGGATGAACATCAGAACACGTGGGTTATCCCAGGGGAGTGTAAAAGGAGCATACGCCTTTGGATTTAATAGCTGAAGAATATCAGGAAGTGAATGATAACTGTGTTGGTTTTTTGTGTGTGGAAATGCCAGGAGAATAATAAACAGATCATTATATCATTCAGCATGTATTGTCTTTGAAATTTTACATTCTCCAGTTCACGAACAGATTCTCCATCACCTGCGGCTCTGTGGAATTTATTGGAAATGAAGTGATGTTGATTGCGGACGTGAGTCCATTGTCCTGGTGTCTGTGAACGGTGGTGTTTCCAGCAGCGAGTCCCCTTTCCCACTGTCTATGTACAATGGTGTTTGCAGAGTAACAACACCACTGGCAATGAGAACCACTAGCACGGTGTGTGGACAGCTGCAGACTCTTCTCAGGAAGAAATGACCCAGGTGGCCATTGCCTGCTGTCAGATATCTGTGACCGCAGGTCAGATTGGGCACTGTGACAGCAATGTGATTCTAACCTTGTGAGCAGCAAAATAGTGTCGCTTTCATCGAGCTCTAGTTCACCGAAAACATACTGAAGCTCACTTTCTGCAGCAAAACCCCGCCATTGTCCTAACTCATTCGCTGCATATCCAGTAACAGAGACCAGTGATCCAGACCCAGCTGAAGTGTGTGTGAATGTGAGGCTCAGTGTGTGAGGGACCAGCCTCAGGGTCCACTGATCCAGACCCAGCTGAAGTGTGTGTGACTGTGAGGCTCAGTGTATGAGGGACCAGCCTCAGGGTCCAGTGACCCAGTCCCAGCTAAAATGTGTGTGACTGTGAGGCTCAGTGTCTGAGGGACCAGCCTCAGGGTACAGTGATCCAGACCGAGCTGAAGTGTGTGTGAATGTGAGGCTCAGTGTGTGAGGGACCAGTCTCATGTTCCAGTGATCCAGACCCAGCTGAAGTGTGTGTGAATGAGAGGCTCAGTGTGTGAGGGACCAGTCTCAGGGTCCAGTGATCCAGACCCAGCTGAAGTGTGTGTGAATGTGAGGCTCAGTGTGTGAGGGACCAGCCTCAGGGTCCAGTGATCCAGACCCAACTGATGTGTGTGTGAATGAGAGGCTCAGTGTGTGAGGGACCAGTCTCAGGGTCCAGTGATCCAGACCCAGCTGAAGTGTGTGTGAATGTGAGGCTCAGTGTGTGAGGGTCCAGCCTCAGGGTCCAGTGATCCAGACCCAACTGATGTGTGTGTGAATGTGAGACGCAGTGTGTGAGGGACCAGCCTCAGGGTCCAGTGATCCAGACCCAGCTGAAGTGTGTGTGAATGTGAGGCTCAGTGTGTGAGGGACCAGCCTCAGGGTCCAGTGATCCAGACCCAGCTGATGTTTGTGTGAATGTGAGGCTCAGTGTGTGAGGGACCAGCCTCAGGGTCCAGTGATCCAGAACCAGCTGAAGTTTGTTTGAATGTGAGGCTCAGTTTGTGAGGGACCAGCCTCAGTGTCCAGTAATCCAGACCCAGCTGAAGTGTGTGTGAATGTGAGGCTCAGTGTGTGAGGGACCAGCCTCAGGGTCCAGTGATCCAGACCCAGCTGATGTTTGTGTGAATGTGAGGCTCAGTGTGTGAGGGACCAGCCTCAGGGTCCAGTGATCCAGAACCAGCTGAAGTGTGTGTGAATGTAAGGCTCAGTGTCTGAGGGACCAGCCTCAGTGTCCAGTGATCAAGACACAGCTGAAGTGTGTGTGAATGTGAGGCTCAGTATGTGAGGGACCAGCCTCAGGGTCCAGTGATCCAGACCCAGCTGTGGGCAACGCAGTTTAGGAAGGTTATGAAGGCGTTGTAGAGGGTGCCGAAAAGATTTACGAGAATGATTCCATTCATGAGGAACTTCAGTTACCTGGATAGATTGGAAAAGTTGGGATTGCAAAAGGGATAGAGTACAAAAGCAGAGAAGTCCTGCTACAACTGTACAGGGTATTGATGAGGCCATACCTGGAGTACTGCGTTCAGTTTTGGTCTCTTATTTAAGGAAGGATATACTTGCATTGGAGGCAGTTCACAGAAGGTTCACGAGGTTGATTCCTGAGGTGAGGGGTTTGTCTTATGAAGAAAGGTTTGAGTAGTTTGGGCCTCTACACATTGGAATTAAGAAGAATGAGGTGATCTTATTGAAACATAAAAGTTTCTGAGGGGGCTTGACAAGGTGGATGCAGAGAGGATGTTCCCACTCATAGGGGAAACTAAAACCAGGGGGCATAGATTCAGAGTAAGGGGTCGCCAATTTAAAACGGAGATGAGGAGGAATTTCTTCTCTTGAGGGTTATAAATATGTGGAATTCTCTGTCCCAGAGAGCTGTGGAAGACGGGACATTGAATATATTTAAAGCGGGGATAGACAGATTTTTGAGCGATTCTGGGAGTAAAGGTTTATGGGGAGCGGGCAGCGAAGTGGAGCTGAGTCCATGATCAGATCAGCCACGATCTTATTGAATGGTGGAGCAGGCTCCAGGGGCCGTATGGCCTACTCCTGCTCCTATCTTTTTTGTTCTAATGTTCTTCTTTCACTTTAGTTTACAGAAGTTCACTTTACAGGGTATTAAATGGGGAGGATTTGTCGACCAGTGGCTCGAACCAAACATCACATTCAGATCTGATGGAGTCACACGATACACCGAGACCTGAATATCTTCGGCCTTTGACCATCGAAGCAAAAAACACTGTTCACAGCGGGGAGAAACTATACACGTGCTGTATGTGTGGGCAAGGATTCAGCCGATCATCCAACCTGGAGAGACACAAGCTCAGTCACACTGGAGAAAAACCCTGTAAATGTGGAGATTGTGGGAAATGTTTCAACTACCCATCCCAGCTGGTAACACATCGGCGAGTTCACGCTGCGGAGAGGCCGTTCACCTCTCTGAGTGTGGGAAGGGATTCACTCAGTTATCCCACCTGCTGATGCACCAGTGAGTTCACTGGGGAGAGACCGTTCACCTCTCTGAGTGTCGGAAGGGAGTCACTCAGTTATCCCACCTGCTGATGCAACAGTGAGTTCATACTGGGGAGAGACCGTTCACCTCTCTGAGTGTGGGAAGGGATTGACTCAGTAATCCCACCTGCTGATACACCAGCGAGTTCACACTGGGGAGAGGCCGTTCACCTCTCTGAGTGTGGGAAAGGAGTCACTCAGTTATCCCACCTGCTGATACACCAGCGAGGTCACACTGGGGAGAGACTGTTCACCACTCTGAGTGTGGGAAGGGATTCACTCAGTTGTCCCACCTGGTGATACACCAGCGAGTGCACACTGGGGAGAGGCCGTTCACCTCTATGAGTGTGGGAAGGGATTCACTCAGTCATTGGAGTCAGGCAGAGAATTCCGCAGGTTCACAATTCTCTGAGTGAGTTATGTATTCAGAAAGGTGAGGGGATTTAATGTCAGCTTTCCAGGCCCCTGTTTATTTTATCTTCTCTCCGATCCAATTATCTCTCAGTTCTGAAGAAAGACCTTGCCTGAATTGTGAAATGAAGCGAATGTTTCTCCAGTGTTGGTATTACTGTAGTACTGATGTACACCAGCAGCTGGTGATATTGTACTGTAAAACTTTACTGACCTTTGCCCAGCTCACCATCCCCATCTCCTGGCTGTCAGTGGTCTACAATGGGCTACTCTGGGGTGAATTCTCAATTTTACCTCCCACAACTCGGGTGTGAGCGGATCGGCTCCAGATTTACAGCCCGCACGGAGGAAATATGAACATTCAGCCCTTTAAAGCGAAGGTTTACAAACTCCGGGTCTCTGTGAAGAGAGATAGATTGTATATTTCCCATCACAAATGGTGCGTGGTGCTGATACCTGAGCAATGTATTCACTTTCAGAGCATAACTTATTGCTGCTTTTTAATACAAAGGAGCGGGGCAGTGATGTGAAAGGGCGGGGATGGATCTGCTGTCGTTGTTTACTTTTTATTAAAGTCTTCTCACATTTTATATTTGCATCGGTATATTTACAGTCTCACTGGGATTTACAATGTGTCATTTGTATTACATTTTCTAACTCCCGAACTCTGACCTCTGCTCCTGACCCTATCCGCGCGGGGTCAATTTATTGTGTGGTCACGGATAATACAGGCCGAGAGAGAGAGACAGAGAGGGAGAGAGAGACAGTCAGAGAGAGGGAAAGATAGAGAAAGAGAGAGACAGAGAGGGAGAGAGAGGGAGGGAGAGAGACATAGAGTGAGAGAGAAACAGAGAGGGAGAGAGAGAGGAGAGAGACAGACATATAGAGAGACAGAGAGCGAGACAAAGAGTGAGAGACATAGAGAGAGAGAGACAGAAAGCGAGAGAGAGAGAGAGTGTGTGTGTCCCTACTCTTTCCCTCTTTATGTACAGATTCTGGGTTTGATACAGGGCTATGGGGAGAGAGCGGGGCAGTGGGATTAGTTTGGGGATTGATACAGGTCTTTGGGGAGGGAGCGCAGCAGTGGGCTTAGTTTGGGATTGATACAGGGCTTTGGGGAGAGAGCGGGGCAGTGGGATTAGTTTGGGTGAGATTGAGCAGCCATTTTACATGAGATGTGTGGTGACCATTTTACATCAGGACACGTGTTACAGAGAACGGGAGAGAGAGAGAGAGAGAGGAGAGAGAGAGAGAGAGAGAGAGAGAAGAGAGACAAGAGAGTGAGAGTGACAGAAATCGAGAGGGAGAGAGGCACAGAGAGAGAGACGGAGACATGGAGAAAGAGACAGAGGGAGAGAGACAGATAGAGACAGAGAGAGAGAGAGAGAGAGAGAGAGAGAAAGAAAGACAGGGAGAGACTGATAGTGAGAGTCAGAGAGAGAGAAAAAGAGAGAGACAGATAGAGAGAGAGATAGAGTGGGATAGAGCAAGGCAGAAACAGGGAGAGAGACAAAGAGAAACAAAGAGAGAGAGAGAGTGACAGAGAGAGAGAGAAAGAGAGAGAGATACAGAGCGAGTTGGAGAGAGAGAGAGAGTCAGAGAGAGAGTCACAAAAAATACAGAGCGAGAGAGATATATCGACAGACAGGTAGAGAGAGATAGAGAGAGAGACTCAGAGAGACGGGGACAGAGAGAGAGAGAGAAAGACAAACTTATAGAGAGAAACAGAGAGACAGAGAGATAGAGAGAGCAATAGAGAGAGAGTGATGGAAAGAGAGAGACAGAGGGTAAGAGAGTGAGGAAGAGACAGACAGATAGATAGTGAGAGACAGAGCGAGTGAGACAGAGAGAGGGAGAGACAGAGGGAAAGACAGATATAGAGGCAGAGAGAGAGAGAGATAAAAAAGAGACAGATAGACAAAGAGAGAGAGAGGAGATAGACACAGGGAGCGAGAGAGACAGATAGAGGGAGAGTGAGAGAGAGAGACAGGCAGAAAGACAGAGAGCGAGACAGAGAGTGAGAGACATAGAGAGAGAGAGGTAGAGAGTGACAGAATGAGTGTGGGTGTGTCTCTCTCTCTCTGAAAAGATTCTGGGATTGATACAGGGCTATGGTTAGAGAGCGGGGCAGTGGGATTAGTTTGGGGATTGATACAGGGCTGTGGGGAGAGAGCGGTGGAGTGGGATTAGTTTGAGGATTGATACAGGGCTATGGGGAGACACCGGGGCAGTGGGATTAGTTTGGGATTAATGCAGCGCTATAGGGAGAGAGCGGGGCAGTGGGATTAATTTTGGGATTGATACAGTGCTATGGGGAGAGAATGGGGCAGTGGGATTAGTTTGGGGATTGATACAGGGCTATGGGGAGAGAGCGGGGCAGTGGGATTAGTTTGGGGATTGATACAGGGCTGTGGGGAGAGAGCGGTGGAGTGGGATTAGTTTGAGGATTGATACAGGGCTATGGGGAGACACCGGGGCAGTGGGATTAGTTTGGGATTAATGCAGCGCTATAGGGAGAGAGCGGGGCAGTGGGATTAATTTTGGGATTGATACAGTGCTATGGGGAGAGAATGGGGCAGTGGGATTAGTTTGGGGATTGATACAGGGCTATGGGGAGAGAGCGGGGCAGTGGAATTAGTTTGGGGATTGAAACAGGGCTGTGCGGAGAGAGCGGGGCAGTGGGATTAGTTTGGGGATTGATACAGGGCTATGGGGAGACACCTGGGCAGTGGGATTAGTTTGGGATTAATGCAGGGCTATCGGGAGAGAGCGGGGCAGTGGGATTAATTTTGGGATTGATACAATGCTATGGGGAGAGAATGGGGCAGTGGGATTAGTTTGGGGATTGATACAGGGCTATGGACCGAGAGCGGGGCAGTGGGATTAGTTTGGGGATTGATACAGGACTATGGGGAGAGCGCGGGGCAGTGGGATTATTTTGGGAGAAATTGAGCAGCCATTTTACATGAGATGCGTGGTGACCATTTTACACCAGGACACGTGTCTGGATGATCTGTGAACAAACCTGGTTTGCCTGTCTGGGCTCGGGGATTTGTGTATTGGTCCCAGTCTCCGGGTCCTTAATACGTTTGAAGAGTTTGAAGTCAGTCACACCTTGTTGAAGCATTTCCTTCTTTCAGGGCATTGATGGTAAACAGCTTCAATCCTGTGTATCTGTGAGGGGGCGACACAATCGAATTTACACCTTCTTCAAACCAACAAGACTTGCTTCTCCATTTCCTGCCCTGCGAGGATATCACACTGTTCCACAATGCAGCATTGTCTGAATCAGCATTTGATCCCATATACTGGTCAATCTGAAACATTCAAAGCTTTCAGTTGGAGAAATTAGATTTACCCCACACATTGCAACCCACAATTGGATGGTTAGCAAATCAAAAATGTCCCAGAAATGTGATTTTTTGCTGTGGGTTTAAACAGTCAGACTGTAATATGTCAGGGTACTTTTCAATCAAGGAAACATCAGAATGGGAATGAGAGACAGGGAGAGAAAAAAAGAGAGGTGGACAGGGAGAAGCATTGAGAGAATTAGGGATAGAGAGAGCGTGTTGGCAGAAAAGAGAAAGAGAGAGATCGCAAATGGACAGCAGCAAAGACAGAGGAAAAAGTGAAAGAGATAGATGGACAGATAGAAATTGGGAGCGAGGGAGAGAGTGAGGGAGCAAGACGGAGAGAGGGAGACAGAGAGCGAGAGAGAGAGAGAGGGACAGAGATAAAGAGAGGGATGAGATACAGGGAGACTGAAATAGAGAGCGAGAGAGAGAGAGGGTGGGAGACAGAGAGAGACTGAGAGAGAGAGATAGAGAGATAGAGAGACAGAGATATATAGAGAGGCAGAGGAGAGAGAGAGAGACATAGAGAGAGTGACAGAGAGAGAGACAGATAGAGAGAGACAGAGGGAAAGAGAGAATGAAAGATAGACAGAGAGAGCGAATGAATCTGAGAGAAAGATTCAGAGAGAGAATAAAACAGAGAGAGACAGATAGACATAGAAAGGTAGAAACATAGAAATTAGGTGCTGGAGTAGGCCATTTTGCCCTTCGAGCCTGCACCACCATTCAACAAGATCATGTCTGATCATTCCCTCAGTACCCCTTTCCTGCATTCGCTCCATACCCCTTGATCCCTTTGGCTGTAAGGGACATATCCGACTGCCTTTTGAATATATCCAATGAACTGGCATCAACATCTCTCTGCGTTAGAGAATAAATAGAGACAGAGAGAGCGATAGAGAGAGAGAGAGAGAGAGAGGGAAATACAGATAGAGAAAAACAGAGACACAGATAAACAAAGCAAGAGAGAGAGACAGAGAGAGAGAAAGAGAGAGAGAGTGAGCGAGAAAGAGAGACAGCGAGGGAGACAGGCATACAGAGGGACAGAGAGAAAGTGTGAGAGAGAGACAGAGAGAGTGTGTGCGCGTGCATGCGTGCATGTGTGCAGCCATTTTACATGAGATGTGTGGTGACCATTTTACACCAGGAAATGTGCTACAGAGAAAGAGAGAGGGAGAGACAGACAGAGAGAGAGAAAGAAGACAGTCACAGAGAGAGAGAGAGAGAGAGAGACAAGACAGTGAGAGTGACAGTAATAGAGAGGGAGAGAAATAGAGAGACATAGAGAAAGAGACAGAGGGAGAGAGACAGATAGAGCCAGAGAGAGAGAGAGAGAGAGAGAGTGAGAAAGAGAGGGAGAGACTGAGAGTGAGAGTCAGAGAGAGAGAAAAAAACAAAGACACAGTTCGACAGAGAAACAAAGAGAGAAAGAGAGAGACAGAGACAGTGAGAGAGAGAAAGATAGAGAGATACAGAGCAAGATGGAGAGAGAGAGAGTCAGAGAGAGAGACACAAAATATACAGAGCGAGAGGGAGAGTGAGGCAGACAGATAGAGAGAGGCAGAGAGAGAGACTCAGAGAGAGGGGAACAGAGAGACAGAGAGAGCGAGAGAGAGAGAGAGGCAAACTTATAGAGAGATACAGAGAGAGAAACAGAGAGATAGAGTGATGGAGAGAGAGAGAGACAGAGATCGGCAGACAGAGAGAGCAAGAGAGAGAGACTCAGAGATAAAGGGACAGAGAGAGAGACAGAGAGAGAGAGAGAGTGACAGATAGAGAGAGAGAGACAGAGGACAAGAAAGTGAGGCAGAGACAGACAGAGAGAGAGTGAGAGACAGAGCGAGTGAGACACAGAGAGAGAGACACAGAGGGAAAGACAGATATAGAGGCAGAGAGAGAGAGAGCGAGAGACAGAGAGAGAGAAACAGAGAGATAGAGAGAGACAGAGTGAGTGCGTGTGTGTCTCTCCCTGTATAGATTCTGGGTTTAATTCAGGGCTATGAGGAGAGAGCAAGGCAGTGGGATTAGTTTGGGGATTGATGCAGGGCTCTGGGGAGAGAGCGGGGCAGTGGGATTAGTTTGAGTATTGATACATGGCTATGGGGAGAGAGCGGGGCACTGGGATTAGTTTTAGGATTGATACAGGGCTATGGGAAGAGAGCGGGGCAGTGGGATTAGTTTGGGGATTGATACAGGACGATGGGGAGAGAGCAGGGCTGTGGGATTAGTTTTGGAATTGACACAGCACTGTGGTGAGAGAGCGGGGCAGTGGGATTAGTTTGGGGATTGATACAGGGCTATGGGGAGAGAGCGGGGCAGTAGGATTAGTTTGGGGATTGATATCGGGCTATCGGGAGAGAGCGGGGCAGTGGGATTAGTTTGGTGATTGATACAGGGCTATGGGGAGAGAGCGGGGCAGTGGGATTAGTTTGGGGATTAAAACAGAGCTATGTGGAGAGAGCGGGGCAGTGGGATTAGTTTGGGGATTGATACAGGACTATGGGGAGAGACTGGGGCGGTGGGATTAGTTTGGCGATTGATACAGGGCTATGGGGAGAGAGTGGGGCAGTGGGATTTGTTTGGGGATTGATACAGGGCTATGGGGAGAGAGCGGGGCAGTGGGATTAGTTTAATGATTCATGCAGGGATATGGGGAGAGATTGGGGCAGTGGGATTAGTGTGCGGATTGATACAGGGCTATGGGGAGTGAGTGGAGCAGTGGGATTAGTTTGGGGATTGATACAGGACTATGGGGAGAGAGCGGGGCAGTGGGATTAGTTTGGGATTGATACAGGACTATGGGGAGAGAGTGGGGCAGTGGGATTAGTTTGGGATTGATACAGGACTATGGGGAGAGAGCGGGGCAGTGGGATTAGTTAAGGTGAGATTGAGCAGCCATTTTACATGAGATGCGTGGTGACCATTTTACAGCAGGACACGTGTCTGGGTGATCTGTGAAAAAACCTGGTTTGCCTGTCTGGGCTCGGGGCTTTGTGTATTGGTCCCAGTCTCTGGGCCCTTCGTGTGTTTGAAGTGTTTGAAGTCAGTCACACCATGTTGAACAATTTCATTCTTTCAGGGCATTGATGGTAAACAGTTTCAATCCTGTGCATCTGTGAGGGGGCGACACAATCGAATTTACACCTTATTCAAACCAACAAAACGTGCTTCTCCATTTCCTGCCCTGTGAAGATATCCCACCGTTCCACAATGCAGCATTGTCTGAATCAGTCTTTGATCCCATATACTGATCAATCTGAAACACTCAAAGCTTTCAGATGGGGAAACTAGATTTACCCCACACATTCCAACCCACAATTGGATGGTTAGCAAATCAAAAATGTCCCAGAAATGTGATTTCTAGCTGTGGGTTTAAACAGTCAGACTGCAATATGTCAGGGTACTTTTAAATCAAGGAAACATCAGAATGGGAATGAGAGACAGGGAGAGAGAAAAAGAGAGGTGGACAGGGAGAAGCAGCGAGAGAATTAGGGATAGAGAGAGCGTGTTGGCAGAAAAGAGAAAGAAAGTGAAAGAGATCGGAAATGGACAGTAGCAGAGACAGAGGAAAAAGTGAAAGAGAGATAGATGGATAGAAATTGGGAGCGAGGGAGACAGTTAGGGAGTAAGACGGAGAGAGGGAGACAGAGAGACTGACAGATAGGGAGAGAGAGAAAGGGACAGAGATACAAAGAGGGAGAGAGACATGGTGAATGAAAGAGAGAGCGAGAGAGAGAGAGGGAGACAGAGAGAGAAACATATAAAATAGGTGCAGGAGCAGGCCATTCTGCACTATCGAGCCTGCACCACCATTCAATAAGATCATGTCTGATCATTTCCTCAGTACCCCTTTCCTGCTTTCTCTGCATTCCCCCCTGATCCC
>NW_027250799.1:1796878-1851878 GCF_044704955.1 Pristiophorus japonicus | reverse complement strand
ATTTTTTGAGGATATAACGAGCATGGTGGATAGAGGTGTACCGATGGATGTGGTGTATTTAGATTTCCAAAAGGCATTCGATAAGGTGCCACACAAAAGGTTACTGCAGAAGATAAAGGTACGCGGAGTCAGCGGAAATGTATTAGCATGGATAGAGAATTGGCTGGCGAACAGAAAGCAGAGAGTCGGGATAAATGGGTCCTTTTCAGTTTGGAAATCGGTGGTTAGTGGTGTGCCACAGGGATCGGTGCTGGGACCACAACTGTTTACAATATACATAGATGACCTGGAAGAGGGGACAGAGAGTAGTGTAGCAAAATTTGCAGATGACACAAAGATTAGTGGGAAAGCGGGTTGTGTAGAGGACACAGAGAGGCTGCAATGAGATTTAGATAGGTTAAGCGATTGGGCTAAGGTTTGGCAGATGGAATACAATGTCGGAAAGTGTGAGGTCGTCCACGTTGGGAAAAAAAACAGTAAAAGGGAATATTATTTGAATGGGGAGAAATTACAACATGCTGCGGTGCAGAGGGACCTGGGGGTCCTTGTGCATGATCACAAAAAGTTAGTTTGCAGGTGAAGCAGGTGACCAGGAAGGCGAATGGGATGTTGGTCTTCATTACGAGAGGGATGGAGTACAAAAGCAGGGAGGTCCTGCTGCAACTGTACAGGGTATTGGTGAGGCCGCACCTGGAGTACTGCGTGCAGTTTTGGTCACCTTACTTAAGGAAGGATATATTAGCTTTGGAAGGGGTATAGAGACGATTCACTAGGCTGATTCCGGAGATGAGGGTGTTACCTTATGATGATAGATTGAGCAGACTGGGTCTTTACTAGTTGGAGTTCAGAAGGATGAGCGGTGATCTTGTAGAAACATTTAAAATAATGTAAGGGATAGACAAGATCGAGGCAGAGAGGTTGTTCCCACTGGTCGGGGAGACTAGAACTAGGGGCACAGCCACAAAATAAAGGGGAGCCAATTTAAAACCGAGTTGAGAAGGAATTTCTTCTCACAGAGGGTTGTGAATCTGTGGAATTCTCTGCCCAAGGAAGCAGTTGAGGCTAGCTCATTGAATGTATTCAAGTCGCAGATAGATAGATTTTTAACCAATAAGATAATTAAGGGTTATGGGGAGCGGGCGGGTAAGTGGAGCTGAGTCCACGGCCAGATCAGCCATGATCTTGTTGAATGGCGGAGCAGACTTGAGGGGCGAGATGGCCTACTCCTGTTCCTAATTCTTATGTTCTTATGTTCTCTCCGTCTCTCGCTCCCCCTCTCTCTCTCTCTCGCTCCCCTCTCTCTCTCCGTCTCTCGCACCCCCTCTCCGTCTCTCGCTACCCCTCTCGCTCCGTCTCTCGCCACCCCCCCTCTCTCTCTCTGTCTCTCGCTCCCCCTCTCTCTCTCTCTCTCTCTCTCTCTCTCTCTCTCTCTCTCCCTCCCGGTTTCTCGCTGCCCCTCTCTCTCTCCCCATCTCTCGCTCCCCCTCTCTCCGTCTCTCGCTCACCCTCTCTCTCTCTACCTCTCTCTCTCTCTCTCTCTCTCTCCGTCTCTCGATCCCCGTCATTCTCTCTCCGTCTCTCGCACCCCCTCTCTCTCCGTCTCTCCCTCCCCCCTCTCTCTCCGTCTCTCCCTCCCCCTCTCTCTCTTCGTCTCTCGCTCCCCCTCTCTCTCTCCTTCTCTCGCTCTTCCTCTCCCTCTCTCCGTCTCTCGCTTCCCCTCTCTCTCTCGCTCCCCCTCTCACCGTCTCTCGCTCCCACTCTCTCTCTTGCTCCCCTCTCTCTCTCTGTCTCTCGCTCCCCGTCTCGCTCTCCCTGTCTCTTGCTCCCCCTCTCTCTCTCCGCCTGTCGCTTCCCCTCTCTCTCTCCGTCTCTCGCTCCCCCTCTCAATCTCCGTCTCTCGCTCCCCATCTCTCTCTCCTGCTCACTCCCCCTCTCTCTCTCCGTCTCTCGCTCCCCCTCTCTCTCTCTCACTGTCTCCCTCACCATCTCTCGCTACCCCTCTCTCGCTGCCTCTCTCCGTCACTCCCTTCCACTCTATCGACCCCCCTCTCTCTCTGTCTCTCGCTCCCCCGCTCTTTCTACCCGTCTCTCGCTCCACCTCTCTCTCTGCGTTACTCGCTCCCCCTCTCTCTCCGTCTCTCGCTCCCCCTCTCTCTCTCTCTCTCTATATATCTCGCTCCCCCACTCTCTCTCAGTATCTCGCTCCCCCTCTCTCTCTCCGTATCTCGCTCTCCCTCTCTCTCTCCGTATATCGCTCCCCCTCTCTCTCCGTCTCTCATTCCCCGTCTCTTTCTCTGTCTCTCGCTCCACGTCTCTTTCTCCGTCTCTCGCTCCACCTCTCTTTCTCCGTCTCTCGCTCCCCCTCTCTCTCTCCATCTCTCGCTCCCCCTCTCTCGCTCTCTGCGTCTCTCGCTCCCCCTCTCTCTCCTTCCCTCGCTCCCATTCTCTCTCTCCGTCTCTCGCTCCCCCTCACTCTCACCCCCTCGCTGTCTCTCCCCGATTCTCGCCGACCCTCACTCTCTCCGTCTCTTGAACCCCCTCGCTCGCTCTCTCCGTCTCTCGCTCCCTCTCTCTCTCTCAGTCTCTCACTCCCCCTCTCTCTCTCTCTCCGTCTCTCGCTACCCCTCTCTCTCTCTCCATCTCTCGCTCCCCCTCTCTCGCTCACCATCTCTCGCTCCCCCTCTCTCGCTCCCCCTCTCTCGCTCTCTCCATCTCTCCATCTCTCGCTCCCTCTCTCTCAATCCCAGTCTCTCGCTCCCTCTCTCTCCCTCTGTCTCTCGCTTGCCCTCACACTCTCCGTCTGTCGCTCCCTCTCTCTCTCTCTCTCTCTCCATCTCTAGCTCCCCCTCTCTCTCTCCGTCTCTCGTTCCCCCGCTCTCTTTTTCCGGCTCTCTCTCTCTGTCTCTCGCTGTCCCTCTCCATCTCTCGCTCCCCCCCTCTCTCTCCGTCTCTTGCTCCCCCCTCCCTCACTCCATCTCTCGCTCCCACTCTCTCGCTCCCCCTCTCTCTCTCCGTCTCTCACTTCCACTCTCCGTCTCTCGCTCCCCCACTCTCTCTCCGTCTCTCGCTCCCCCCTCTCTCTCCGACTCTCGCTCCCCTCTCACTCTCCGTCTCTCGCTCCCCCTCTCACTCTCCGTCTCTCGCTCCCCCTCTCACTCTCTCCATCTCTCGCTCCCGCTCTCTCTCTCCATCACTCGCTACCACTCTCTCTCTCTCTCTCTCCGTCTCTCGCTCCACCTCTATCTCTGTCTCTCGCTCCCCCTTTCTCTCTTCGTCTCTCGCTCCCCCTCTCTCTTTCTACTTCTCTCGATCCCCCTCTCACTCTTTGTCTGTCTCTCTCTCTCTCTCTCCGTCTCTAGCTCCCCCTCTCTCCCTCACCTCTCTCTCTCCATCTCTCGCTCCCTCTCTCTCTCTCCGTCCCTCGCTCCCCTTCTCTCTCTCCGACTCTCGCTCTCCCCTCTCTCACCCACTCTCTCTCCATCTCTCGTTCCCCCACTCTCGCTTTCCGGCTCTCTCTCTCCGTCTCTCGCTCCCCCTCTCCATCTGCGTCTCTCGCTCTCTCTCTCCATCTCTCGCTCCCCCTCTCCATCTGCGTCTCTCGCTCTCTCTCTCCGTCTCTCGCTCTCCTCTCTCTCACCCACTCTCTCTCCATCTCTCGTTCCCCCGCTCTCTCTTTCCGGCTCTCTCTCTCCGTCTCTCGCGCCCCCTCTCCACCTGTGTCTCTCGCTCTCTCTCTCCATCTCTCGCTCCCCCTTTCACTCTCCGACTCTCGCTCCCCCTCTCACTCTCCGTCTCTCGCTCCCCATCTCACTCTCCGTCTCTCGCTCCCCCTCTCACTCTCTCCGTCTCTCGCTCCCGCTTTCTCTCTCCATCAGTCGCCCCCCCCTTTCTCCGTCTCTCGCTGCCTCTCTCTCTCTCTCCGTCTCTCGCTCCCCCTCTGTCTCTCCGACTCTCGCTACCCTCTCTCTCTCTCTCTCTCCGTCTCTCGCTCCCCCCCTATCTCTATCTCTCGCTCCCCCTCACTCTCACCCCCTCGCTATCACTCTCCGATTCTCGCCCACCCTCACTCTCTCCGTCTCTTGCTCCCCCTCCCTCTCTCCATCTCTTACTCTCCGTCTCTCGCTCCCCCTCTCTCTATCTCCGTCTATCGCTTCCCCTCTCTCTCCGTCTCTCGCTCCGTCTCTCTCTCTCACCGTCTCTCGCTCCCTCTCTCACCGACTCTCGCTCCCGTTCTCTCTCTCTCCGTCTCTCGCTCTCTCTCTCTCCTCCTTTCCCTCCCCCTCTCTCTCGGCATCTCTCGCTCCACCTCTCTCTCTCTGTCTCTCGCTCCCCCTCTCTCTCTCTCTCTCCATCTCTCGCGACCCCTGTCTCCATCTCTCCATCTCTCGCTCCCTCTCTCTCTCTCCCAGTCTCTCGCCCCCTCTCTCTCCCTCTGTCTCTCGCTCCCCCTCTCACCGTCTCTCGCTACCCCTCTCTTTCCGTCTCTCGCTCCCCCTCTCACTCTCCGTCTGTCTCTCCCTCTCTCTCCCTCTCTCTCCGTCTCTGGCTCCCCCTCTCTCCCTCCATCTCTCGCACCCTCCCTCTCTCGCTCCCCCCTCTCTCACCTAAACTCTCTCTCCGTCTCTCATTCCCCCGCTCTCTTTTTCCGGCTCTCTCTCTCCGTCTCTCGCTCCCCCTCTCTCTCTCTACTCTCGCTCTCTCGCTCCATCTCTCGCTCCCCCCACTCTCTCTCCGTCTCTTGCTCATGCTCTCTCTCTCCATCTCTCGCTCTCCCTCTATCGCTCCCCCTCTCTCTCTCCGTATCTCACTTCCCCTCTCCGTCTCTCACTCCCCCTCTCTCGCTCCGTCTCTCACTCCCCCTCTCTCTCTCCGTCTCTCGCTTCCGTTCTCTCGCTCCCCCTCTCTCTCTCTCTCGCTCCCTCTCTCTCTCTCTCTCTCTCCCGCTCACTCTCTCTTTCTCTTTCTCTCCATCTCTCACTCCCCCTCGTTCTATCTGTTTCTCACACCCCCTCTCTCTCCGTCTTTCACGGCACCTCTCTCCCATCGTCGCTCGCTCTCCCTCTCTCTCTCTCTTTCCATCTCTCGCTTCCCCTCTCCCTCTCTCGCTCCCCATCTCTCGCTCTCTCCCGGTCTCTCGGTCCCTCTCTCTGTCTCTCGTCCCCCCCTCTCTCACTCCATCTCTCGCTTCCCCTCTCTCTCTCCCCCGCTATCTCACTCTCCATCTCTCACTCTCCATCTATCACTCTCCATCTCTCACTCCCTCTGTGTCTTTCGCTCCTTCTCTCTCTCTCTCCCAGTCTCTCGCTCGCTCTCTCTCCGTCTCTCGCTCCCCCTCTCTCTCTCCATCTCTCGCTCCCCCTCTCACCGTCTCTTGCTACCCCTCTCTCGCTCTCTGTCTCTTGCACCCGCTCTCGCTCACCCTCTCTCTCTCCATCTCTCGCTCCCTCTCTCTCTCTCCGTCCCTCGCTACCTTTCTCTCTCTCCGGCTCTCGCTCTCCCCTCTCTCACTCACTCGCTCTCCGTCTCTCGCTCTCCCCTCTCTCACTCACTCTCTCTCCGTCTCTCGTTCCCCCGCTCTCTCTTTCCGGCTTCTCTCTCCGTCTCTCGCTCCCCCTCTCTAGCTGCGCCTCTCGCTCTCTCTCTCCGTCTCTCGCTACCCCTCTCACTCTCCGTCTCTCACTCCCCCTCTCACTCTCTCCGTCTCTCGCTCCCGCTCTCTCTCTCCATCACTCGCCCCTCCCCCTTCACCGTCTCTCGCTGCCTCTCTCTCTCTCTCCGTCTCTCGCTCCCCCTCTCTGTCTCCGTCTCTCGCTCGCCCTCTCTCTCTCCATCTCTCACTCCCGCTCTCTCTCTCCCTATCTCGCTTCCCCTCTCTCGCTGCCACCTCTCTCTCTCTGTCTCTCGCTCCCTCTCGCTCCGTCTCTCTCTCTCTCTCTCGCTCCCCCTCGTTCTCTCCGTCTCTGGCACCCCCCTCTCTCTCCGTCTCTCACTACATCTCTCTCTCTCTCTCCGTCTTTCGCTCCCTACCTTTCTCTCTGTCTCTCGCTCCCGCTCTCTCTTCGTCTCTCACAACTCCTCTCTCTCACCGTCTCTCGCAACTCTACTCTCTCTCTCCGTCTCTCGCTCCCACTCCCTCTCTCCCTCTCCGTCTCTCGCAACTCCTCTCTCTCTCTCCGTCTCTCGCTCCCACTTTTTCTCTCCGTCTCGCGCTCCCTCTCTCTCTCTCGGTCTCTCGCAACTCCTCTCTCTCTCTCCGTCTCTCGCTCCCACTCCCTCTCTCCGTCTCGCGCTCCATCTCGCTCTCTCCGTCTCTCCATCTCTCGCTCCCCCTCTCTCTCTCTATCTCTCGCTCCCCGTCTCTCTCTCCATCGCTGGCTCCCACTCTCTCTCTCTCCATCTCTCGCTTCACCCTCTCTAGCTCTCCGCCTCTCTCTCCGTCTCTCGCTCCCCCTCTCTCTCCGTCTCTCGCTCCCCCTCTCACTCTCCGACTCTCGCTCCCCGTCTCACTCTCCATCTCTCGCTCCCCCTCTCTCTCTCCGTCTCTCGCTCCCCCTCTCACGCTCTCCATCTCTTGCTCCCGCTCTCTCTCTCCATCACTCGCTACCCCTCTCTCTCTCTCTCCGTCTCTCGCTCCCCCCCCTATCTCTGTCTCTCGCTCCCAATCTCTCTCTTCGTCTCTCGCTCCCCCTCTCTCTCTCTCCTTCTCTCGATCCCCCTCTCACTCTTTGTCTGTCGCTCTCTCTCTCTCTCCGTCTCTAGCTCCCCCTCTCTCCCTACACCTCTCTCTCTCCATCTCGCGCTCCATCTCTCTCTCTCCGTCTCTCCGTCTCTCGCTCCCCCTCTCTCTCTCCATCTCTCGCTCCCCGTCTCTCTCTCCATCGCTGGCTCCCCCACTCTCTTTCTCCATCTCTCGCTCCCCCCTCTCTAGCTCTCCGCCTCTCTCTCCGTCTCTCGCTCCCCCCTCTCTCTCCGTCTCTCACCCCCCCTCTCTCACTCTCCATCTCTCGCTACCCCTCTCTCTCTCTCCGTCTCAAAATACCCCTCTCTCTCTCTCCGTCTCTCGCTCCCGCTCTCTGTGTCTCTCGCTCTCTCTCTCTCCTTCTCTCGCTCCCCCCTCTCTCGCCGTCTCTCGCAACCTCTTCTCTCTGCATCTCTCGCCCACTCTCATTCTCTCTGTCTCTTGCTCCCCCTCTCCCTCTACCCCTCTCTCTCTCCATCTCTCGCTCCCTCTCTCGCTCCCCTTCTCTCTCTCCATCTCTCGCTCCCCCTCTCTCTCTCTGTCTCTCGCCCCCCTCTCCATCTGCATCTCTCGCTCTCTCTCTCCGACTCTCGCTCCCCCCTCACTCTCCATCTCTCGCTCCCGTTCTCTCTCTCCCTCTTTCTCTCCCTCTCTCTCTCCCCCTATCTCGCCCTCTCTCTCTCCCTCTCTCTCTCCCTCTCGCTCCCCCTCTCGCTCCCCCTCTTTCGCTCCCCCTCTCTCCCCGTCTCTCACTTCCCCTCTCCATCTCTCACTCCGCCTCTCTCTCTCCGTCTCTCGCTTCCCCCCTCACTCTCCGTCTCTCGCTTCCGCTCTCTCTCGCTCTCTCTCTCCCTCTCTCTCTGCTTCTCTCGCTCCCCCGCTCTCTCTCTCCCCGTCTCTCACTTCCCCTCTCCGTCTCTCACTCCCCCTCTCTCTCTCCATCTCTCGCTCCCTCTCTCTCTCTCTGTCTCTCCGTCTCTCGCTCCCCTTCTTTCTCTCCATCTCTCGCTCCCCGTCTCTCACTGCCCCTCTCTCTCTCTCCATCTCTCGCTCCCCCCTCTCTCTCTCTCACCCCCTCTCTCGGTCCCCCCGTCTCTCGCTCCCACCCTCTCTCTCCACTTCTCTCTTTCTCCGTCTCTCGTTCCCCCGCTCTCTCTTTCCGGCTATCTCTCTCCGTCTCTCGCTCGCCCTCTCCATCTGCGCCTCTCGCTCTCTCTCTCCGTCTCTCGCTCCCCCTCTCACTCTCCATCTCTCACTCCCGCTTTCACTCTCCGACTCTCGCTCCCCCTCTCACTCTCCATCTCTCGCTACCCCTCTCACTCTCCGTCTCTCACTCCCCCTCTCACTCTCTCCGTCTCTCGCTCCCGCTCTCTTTCTCCATCACTCGCCCCCCCTTTCACCGTCTCTCGCTGCCTCTCTCTCTCCATCTCTCACTTCCCCTCTCCGTCTCTCACTCCCTCTCTCTCTCTCGATCTCTCACTCCCCCTCTCTCTCTCCATCTCTCGCTTCCATTCTCTCGCTGCCCCCTCTCACTCTCTGTCTCTCGCTCCCTCTCGCTCCCTCTCTCTCTCTCTCTCTCGCTCCCCCTCGTTCTCTCCGTCTCTGGCACCCCCCTCTCTCTCCGTCTCTCACAACATCTCTCTCTCTCTCCGTCTTTCGCTCCCTACCTTTCTCTCTGTCTCTCGCTCCCGCTCTCTTTTCGTCTCTCACAACTCCTCTCTCTCACCGTCTCTCGCAACTCTTCTCTCTCTCTCCGTCTCTCGCTCCCACTTTTTCTCTCCCTCTCGCGCTCCCTCTCTCTCTCTCCTCCTCTCGCAACTCCTCTCTCTCTCTCCGTCTCTCGCTCCCACTCCCTCTCTCTCTCTCCATCTCTCGCTCCCCCCACTCTAGCTCTCCGCCTCTCTCTCCGTCTCTCGCTCCCCCCTCTCTTTCCATCTCTCACACCCCCCCTCTCTCTCTCCATTTCTCGCCACCACTCTCTCTCTCTCCGTCTCAAAATACCCCTCTCTCTCTCTCCGTCTCTCGCTCCCCCTCTCTGTGGCTCTCGCTCTCTCTCTCTCTCTGTCCTTCTCTCGCACCCCCCTCTCTCGCCGTCTCTCGCAACCTCTTCTCTCTGCATCTCTCGCCCACTCTCACTCTCTCCGTCTCTTGCTCCCCCTCTCTCTCTACTCCTCTCTCTCTCCATCTCTCGCTCCCTCTCTCGCTCCCCTTCTCTCTCTCCATCTCTCGCTCCCCCTCTCTCTTTCTGTCTCTCGCTCCCCCTCTCCATCTGCATCTCTCGCTCTCTCTCTCCGACTCTCGCTCCCCCCTCACTCTCCATCTCTCGCTCCCGTCCTCTCTCTCCCTCTCTCTCTCCCTCTCTCTCTCCCCCTCTCTCTACCTCTCTCTCTCCCTCTCTCTCTCCCTCTCACTCCCCCTCTCGCTCCCCCTCTCTCGCTCCGCCTCTCTCTCTCCCCGTCTCTCACTTCCCCTCTCCATCTCTCACTCCCCCTCTCTCTCTCCTTCTCTCGCTTCCCCCTCTCTCTCCGTCTCTTGCTCCCCCTCTCACTCTCAATCTCTCGCTTCCCCTCTCTCGCTCCCCCTCTCTCTCCCCGTCTCTCACTTCCCCTCTCCATCTCTCACTCCCCCTCTCTCTCTCCGTCTCTCGCTTCCCCCCTCTCTCCCCCTCTCTCGCTCCCCCTCTCTCTCTCCGTATATCACTTCCCCTCTCCGTCTCTCACTCCCCCTCTCACTCTCTCCGTCTCTCGCTCCCGCTCTCTCTCTCCATCACTCGCCCCCCCCTTTCACCGTCTCTCGCTGCCTCTCTCTCTCTCTCCGTCTGTCGCTCGCCCTCTCTCTTTCTCTCTCTCCCCCTCTCCCTCTCCGTCTCTCGCTACCCCTCTCTCGCTCTCTCTCTCCGTCTCTCGGTCCCTCCCATCTCTGTCTCTCGCTCCCCCTCTCACTCTCTCCGTCTCTCGCTCCCGCTCTCTCTCTCCATCACTCGCCCCCCCTTCTCCGTCTCTCGCTCTCCCCTCTCTCACTCACTCTCTCTCCGTCTCTCGTTCCCCCGCTCTCTCTTTCCGGCTTCTCTCTCCGTCTCTCGCTCCCCCTCTCTAGCTGCGCCTCTCGCTCTCTCTCTCCGTCTCTCGCTACCCCTCTCACTCTCCGTCTCTCACTCCCCCTCTCACTCTCTCCGTCTCTCGCTCCCGCTCTCTCTCTCCATCACTCGCCCCTCCCCCTTCACCGTCTCTCGCTGCCTCTCTCTCTCTCTCCGTCTCTCGCTACCCCTCTCTGTCTCCGTCTCTCGCTCGCCCTCTCTCTCTCCGTCTCTCACTTCCCCTCTCCGGCTCTCACTATCCCTCGCTCTCTCCATCTCTCGCTCCCCCCTCTCTCTCTCCGTCCCTCGCTACCCTTCTCTCTCTCCGGCTCTCGCTCTCCCATCTCTCACTCACTCTCTCTCCGTCTCTCGTTCCCCCGCTCTCTCTTTCCGGCTTCTCTCTCCGTCTCTCGCTCCCCCTCTCTAGCTGCGCCTCTCGCTCTCTCTCTCCGTCTCTCGCTCCCCCTCTCACTCTCCATCTCTCGCTCCCCCTTTCACTCTCCGACTCTCGATCCCCCTCTCACCCTCCATCTCTCGCTACCCCTCTCACTCTCCGTCTCTCACGCCCCCTCTCACTCTCTCCGTCTCTCGCTCCCGCTCTCTCTCTCCATCACTCGCCCCTCCCCCTTCACCGTCTCTCGCTGCCTCTCTCTCTCTCTCCGTCTCTCGCTCCCCCTCTCTCTCTCCGTCTCTCGCTCGCCCTCTCTCTCTCCGTCTCTCACTTCCCCTCTCCGGCTCTCACTCCCCCTCTCTCTCTCCATCTCTCACTCCCGCTCTCTCTCTCCGTATCTCGCTTCCCCTCTCTCGCTGCCACCTCTCTCTCTCTGTCTCTCGCTCCCTCTCGCTCCCTCTCTCTCTCTCTCTCTCGCTCCCCGTCGTTCTCTCCGTCTCTGGCACCCCCCTCTCTCTCCGTCTCTCACTACATCTCTCTCTTTCTCTCCGTCTTTCGCTCCCTACCTTTCTCTCTGTCTCTCGCTCCCGCTCTTTCTTCGTCTCTCACAACTCCTCTCTCTCACCGTCTCTCGCAACTCTTCTCTCTCTCTCCGTCTCTCGCTCCCACTCCCTCTCTCCCTCTCCGTCTCTCGCAACTCCTCTCTCTCTCTCCGTCTCTCGCTCCCACTTTTTCTCTCCGTCTCGCGCTCCCTCTCTCTCTCTCGGTCTCTCGCAACTCCTCTCTCTCTCTCCGTCTCTCGCTCCCACTCCCTCTCTCCGTCTCGCGCTCCATCTCGCTCTCTCCGTCTCTCGCTCCCCGTCTCACTCTCCGTCTCTCGCTCCCCCTCTCTCTCTCCATCTCTCGCTCCCCGTCTCTCTCTCCATCGCTGGCTCCCCCTCTCTCTCTCTCCATCTCTCGCTCCCCCCTCTCTAGCTCTCCGCCTCTCTCTCCATCTCTCGCTCCCCCCTCTCTCTCCGTCTCTCGCTCCCCCTCTCACTCTCCGACTCTCGCTCCCCCTCTCACTCTCCGTCTCTCGCTCCCCCTCTCACTCTCCGTCTCTCGCTCCCCCTCTCACTCTCTCCATCTCTCGCTCCCGCTCTCTCTCTCCATCACTCGCTACCCCTCTCTCTCTCTCTCTCCGTCTCTCGCTCCCCCCCTATCTCTGTCTCTCGCTCCCCCTCTCTATCTTCGTATCTCGCTCCCCCTCTCTCTCTCTCCTTCTCTCGATCCCCCTCTCACTCTTTGTCTGTCGCTCTCTCTCTCTCTCCGTCTCTAGCTCCCCCTCTCTCCCTACACCTCTCCCTCTCCATCTCGCGCTCCATCTCTCTCTCTCCGTCTCTCCATCTCTCGCTCCCCGTCTCTCTCTCCATCGCTGGCTCCCCCTCTCTCTTTCTCCATCTCTCGCTCCCCCACTCTAGCTCTCCGCCTCTCTCTCCGTCTCTCGCACCCCCTCTCTCTGTCTCTCACACCCCTTCTCTCTCTCTCCATCTCTCGCTACCCCTCTCTCTCTCTCCATCTCAAAATACCCCTCTCTCTCTCTCCGTCTCTCGCTCCCCCTCTCTGTGTCTCTCGCTCTCTCTCTCTCTCTCCTTCTCTCGCCGTCTCTCGCAACCTCTTCACTCTGCATCTCTCGCCCACTCTCATTATCTCCGTCTCTTGCTCCCCCTCTCTCTCTACCCCTCTCTCTCTCCATCTCTCGCTCCCTCTCTCGCTACCCTTCTCTCTCTCCATCTCTCGCTCCCCCTCTCTCTCTCTGTCTCTCGCTCCCCCTCTCCATCTGCATCTCTCGCTCTCTCTCTCCGACTCTCGCTCCAACCTCACTCTCCATCTCTCGCTCCCGTTCTCTCTCTTCCTCTCTCTCTCCCTCTCTCTCTCCCCTCTCTCGCCCTCTCTCTCTCCCTCTCTCTCTCCCTCTCGCTCCCCCTCTCGCTCCCCCTCTTTGGCTCCCCCTCTCTCCCCGTCTCTCACTTCCCCTCTCCATCTCTCACTCCGCCTCTCTCTCTCCGTCTCTCGCTTCCCCCCTCACTCTCCGTCTCTCGCTTCCGCTCTCTCTCGCTCTCTCTCTCCCTCTCTCTCTGTGTCTCTCGCTTCTCCGCTCTCTCTCTCTCCCCGTCTCTCACTTCCCCTCTCCGTCTCTCACTCCCCCTCTCTCTCTCCATCTCTCGCTCCCTCTCTCTCTCTCCGTCTCTCCGTCTCTCGCTCCCCTTCTTTCTCTCCATCTCTCGCTCCCCGTCTCTCACTGCCCCTCTCTCTCTCTCCATCTCTCGCTCCCCCCTCTCTCTCTCTCACCCCCTCTCTCGGTCCCCCCGTCTCTCGCTCCCACCCTCTCTCTCCACTTCTCTCTTTCTCCATCTCTCGTTCCCCCGCTCTCTCTTTCCGGCTATCTCTCTCCGTCTCTCGCTCCCCCTCTCCATCTGCGCCTCTCGCTCTCTCTCTCCGTCTCGCGCTCCCGCTTTCACTCTCCGACTCTCGCTCCCCCCCTCACTCTCCCTCTCTCGCTACCCCTCTCACTCTCCGTCTCTCACTCCCCCTCTCACTCTCTCCGTCTCTCGCTCCCGCTCTCTTTCTCCATCACTCGCCCCCCCCTTTCACCGTCTCTCGCTGCCTCTCTCTCTCCATCTCTCACTTCCCCTCTCCGTCTCTCACTCCCCCTCTCTCTCTCCATCTCTCAATCCCCCTCTCTCTCTCCGTCTCTCGCTTCCCCTCTCTCGCTGCCCCCTCACTCTCTCTCTCTCTCGCTCCCTCTCGCTCCCTCTCTCTCTCTCTCTCTCGCTCCCCCTCGTTCTCTCCGTATCTGGCACCCCCCTCTCTCACCGTCTCTCGCAACTCTTCTCTCTCTCTCCGTCTCTCGCTCCCACTTTTTCTCTCCCTCTCGCGCTCTCTCTCTCTCTCTCCGCCTCTCGCAACTCCTCTCTCTCTCTCCGTCTCTCGCTCCCACTCCCTCTCTCCGTCTCGCACTCCATCTCTCTCTCTCCGTCACTCCGTCTCTCGCTCCCGCTCTCTCTCTCCATCTCTCGCTCCCCGTCTCTCTCTCCATCGCTGGCTCCCTCCTCTCTCTCTCCATCTCTCGCTCCCCCCTCTCTAGCTCTCCGCCTCTCTCTCCGTCTCTCGCTCCCCCCTCTCTCTCCATCTCTCACACCCCCTCTCTCTCTCTCCATCTCTCGCCACCCCTCTCTCTCTCCGTCTCAAAATACCCCTCTCTCTCTCTCCGTCTCTCGCTCCCCCTCTCTGTGGCTCTCGCTCTCTCTCTCTCTCTCTCCTTCTCTCGCTCCCCCCTCTCTCGCCGTCTCTCGCAACCTCTTCTCTCTGCATCTCTCGCCCACTCTCAATCTCTCCGTCTCTTGCTCCCCCTCTCTCTCTACCCCTCTCTCTCTCCATCTCTCGCTCCCCCTCTAGCTCCCCTTCTCTCTCTCCATCTCTCGCTCCCCCTCTCTCTTTCTGTCTCTCGCTCCCCCTCTCCATCTGCATCTCTCGCTCTCTCTCTCCGACTCTCGCTCCCCCTCACTCTCCATCTCTCGCTCCCGTTCTCTCTCTCCCTCTCTCTCTCCCTCTCTCTCTCCCCCTCTCTCTCCCTCTCTCTCTCTCTCTCTCCCTATCACTCCCCCTCTCGCTCCCCCTCTCTCGCTCCCCCTCTCTCTCTCCCCGTCTCTCACTTCCCCTCTCCATCTCTCACTCCCCCTCTCTCTCTCCGTCTCTCGCTTTCCCCCTCTCTCCCCCTCTCTCGCTCCCCCTCTCTCTCTCCGTATCTCACTTTCCCTCTCTGTCTCTCACTCCCTCTCTCACTCTCTCCGTCTCTCGCTCCCGCTCTCTCTCTCCATCACTCGCCCCCCCCCCTTTCACCGTCTCTCGCTGCCTCTCTCTCTCGCTCCGTCTCTCGCTCCCCTTCTCTCTCTCCAACTCTCGCTCCCCGTCTCTCACTACCCCTCTCTCTCTCTCTCCATCTCTCACTCCCCCTCTCCCTCTGCGTCTCTCGCTCCCCCTTTCTATCTCTCCGTCTCTCACTGCCCCTCTCCCTCTGCGTCTCTCGCTCTCTCTCACCGTCTCTCGCTCCCCCTCTCTCTCTCAATCTCTCGCAACCCATTTCTCTCTCTCCGTCTCTCGCTCCCACTCCCTCTCTCCGTCTCGCGCTCCCTCTCTCTCTCTCCGTCTCTCGCTCCACTTCTCTCTCTCCATCTCTCGCTCCCTGTCTCTCACTGCCCCTCTCTCTGTCTCTCCATCTCTCGCTACCCCCACTCTCTCTGCGTCTCTCGCTCCCCCTCTCTCTCTGCGACTCTCGCAACTCCTCTCTCTCTCTCCGTCTCTCGCTCCCACTTTTTCTCTCCGACTCGCGCTCCCTCTCTCTCTCTCCGTCTCTCGCAACTCCTCTCTCTCTCTCCGTCTCTCGCTCCCACTCCCTCTCTCCGTCTCGCGTTCCATCTCTCTCTCTCCGTCTCTCCGTCTCTCGCTCCCCCTCTCTCTCTCCATCTCTCGTTCACCCCTCTCTAGCTCTCCGCCTCTATCTCCATCTCTCGCTCCCCCCTCTCTCTCCGTCTCTCACACCCCCTCTCTCTCTCTCCATCTCTCGCTACCCCTCTCTCTCTCTCCGTCTCAAAATACCACACTCTCTCTCTCCTTCTCTCGCTCCACCCTCTCTCGCCGTCTCTCGCAACCTCTTCTCTCTGCGTCTCTCGCCCATTCTCACTCTCTCCGTCTCTTGCTCCCCCTCTCTCTTTCTGTCTCTCGCTCCCGATCTGAATCTGCATCTCTCGCTCTCTCTCTCCGACTCTCGGTCCCCCCTCACTCTCCATCTCTCGATCCCGTTCTCTCTCTCCCTCTCTCTCTCCCTCTCTCTCTCCCCCTCTCTCTCCCTCTCTCTCTCCCTCTCTCTCTCCCTCTCAATCCCCCTCTCGCTCCACCTCTCTCGCTCCCCCTCTCTCTCCCCGTCTCTCACTTTCCCTCTCCATCTCTCACTCCCCCTCTCTCACTCCGTCTCTCGCTTCCCCCCTCTCTCTCCGTCTCTTGCGCCCCCTCTCTCTCTCCATCTCTCGCACCCCCTCTCTCGCTCCCCCTCTCTCTCTCCGTATCTCACTTCCCCTCTCCGACTCTCACTCCCCCTCTCACTCTCTCCGTCTCTCGCTCCCGCTCTCTCTCTCCATCACTCGCCCCCCACTTTCACTGTCTCTCGCTGCCTCTCTCTCTCTCTCCGTCTCTCGCTCGTCCTCTCTCTTTCTCTCTCTCCCCCTCTCCCTCTCCGTCTCTCGCTACCCCTCTCTCTCTCTCGCTCTCCGTCTCTCGGTCCCTCCCATGACTGTCTCTCGCTCCCCCTCGATCTCTTCGTCTCTCGCTCCTCCTTTCTCTCTCTCCGTCTCTCGCTCCCCCTCTCTCTCTCTACTCTCTCTCTCTCGCTCCATCTCTCGCTCCCCCCCCTCTCTCTCCGTCTCTTGCTCCTGCTCTCTCTCTCCATCTCTCGCTCTCCCTCTCTCGCTCCCCCTCTCTGTCTCCGTATCTCACTTCACCTCTCGGTCTCTCACTCCCCCTCTCTCTCTCCGTCTCTCACTCCCCCTCTCTCTCTCCGTCTCTCGCTTCCGTTTTCTCGCTCCCCCTCTCTCTCTCTCTCGCTCCCTCTCTCTCTCTCTCTCTCTCCCGCTCACTCTCACTCTCTCTCTCTCTCCATCTCTCACTCCCCCTCGTTCTATCTGTCTCTCGCACCCCCTCTCTCTCCGTCTTTCACGGCACCTCTCTCCCATCGTCGCTCGCTCTCCCTCTCTCTCTCTCTCTCCGTCTCTCGCTTCCCCTCTCTCTCTCTCGCTCCCCCTCGATCTCTTCGTCTCTCGCTCCTCCTTTCTCTCTCTCCGTCTCTCACTCCCCCTCTCCCTCTGCGTCTCTCGCTCTCTCTCTCCGTCTCTCGCTCCACCTCTCTCTCTCCGTCTCTCGCTATCCATTTCTCTCTCTCCGTCTCTCGCTCCCACTCCCTCTCTCCGTCTCGCGCTCCCTCTCTCTCTCTCCGGCTCTCGCTCCCCTTCTCTCTCTCCATCTCTCGCTCCCCGTCTCTCACTGCCCCACTCTCTCTCTCTCAATCTCTCGCTACCCCCACTCTCACTGCGTCTCTCGCTCCCCCTCTCTCTCTCCGTCTCTCGCTCCCCCTCTCTCTCTCCGTCTCTCTCACTTCCCCTCTCTGTCTCTCACACCCCCTCTCTCTCTCCATCTCTCACTCCCCCTCTCTCTCTCAGTCTCTCGCTTCCCCTCTCTCGCTGCCCCCTCTCTCTCTCTCTCTCTCTCGCTCCCTCTCGCTCCCTCTCTCTCTCTCTCTCTCGCTCCCCCTCGTTCTCTCCGTCTCTGGCACCCCCATCTCTCTCCGTCTCTCACTACATCTCTCTCTCTCCCTCCGTCTTTCGCTCCCTACCTTTCTCTCTGTATCTCGCTCCCGCTCTCTCTCCGTCTCTCACACCCCCTCTCTCTCTCTCCGTCTCAAAATACCCCTCTCTCTCTCTCCGTCTCTCGCTCCCCGTCTCTGTGTCTCTCGCTCGCTCTCTCTCTCTCTCTCTCCTTCTCTCGCTCCCCCCTCTCTCGCCGTCTCTCGAAACCTCTTCTCTCTGCGTCTCTCGCCCACTCTCACTCTCTCAGTCTCTTGCTCCCCCTCTCTCTCTACCCCTCTCTCTCTCCATCTCTCGCTCCCTCTCTCGCTCCCCTTCTCTCTCTCCATCTCTCGCTCCCCCTCTCTCTCTCTGTCTCTCGCTCCCCCTCTCCATCTGCATCTCTCGCTCTCTCTCTCTGACTCTCGCTCCCCCCTCACTCTCCATCTCTCGCTCACGTTCTCTCTCTCCATCTCGCTCTCCCTCTCTCTCTCCCCCTCTCTCTCCCTCTCTATCTCCCTCTCTCTCTCCCTCTCGCTCCCACTCTCCCTCCCCCTCTCTCGCTCACCCTCTCTCTCTCCCCGTCTCTCACTTCCCCTCTCCTTCTCTCACTCCCCCTTTCTCTCTCCGTCTCTCGCTTCCCCCCTCACTCTCCGTCTCTCGCTCCTGCTCTCTCTTGCTCTCTCTCTCCCTCTCTCTCTGCATTTCTCGCTCCCCCTCTCTCTGTCCCCGTCTCTCACTTCCCCTCTCCGTCTCTCACTCCCCCTCTCTCTCTCCATCTCTCGCTCCCTCTCTCTCTCTCCGTCTCTCCGTCTCTCGCTCCCCTTCTTTCTCTCCATCTCTCGCTCCCCGTCTCTCACTGCCCCTCTCTCTCTCTCCATCTCTCGCTCCCCCCTCTCTCTCTCTCACCCCCTCTCTCGGTCCCCCCGTCTCTCGCTCCCACCCTCTCTCTCCATCTCTCACTCTCCGTCTTTCGCTTCCCCTCTCACCATCTCTTGCTCACCCTCTGTCTCTCTCCGTCTCTCGCTCCCGCTCTCACTCTCACCGTCTCTCTCTCTATCTCTCTCTCTCTCCCCCCTCTCTCTCTCTCCGCCTCTCTCACCCCGTCTCTCACGCCCCCAACTCTCTCCGTCTCTCGCTCCCCCCCTCTATCTGTCTCTTGCTCCCCTCTCTCTCTCTCTGTCTCTCGCCACTCCTCTCTCTCTCCGTCTCCCGCACCCCCTCTCTCTCTCCATCTCTCACTCTCCGTCTCTCGCTTCCCCTCTCACCATCTCTTGCTCACCCTCTGTCTCTCTCCATCTCTCGCTCCCCCTCTCACTCTCACCGTCTCTCTCTCTATCTCTCTCTCTCTCCCCCCTCTCTCTCTCTCCGCCTCTCTCTCCCCGTCTCTCACGCCCCCATTTCTCTCCGTCTCTCGCTCCCCCCCTCTCCGTCTCTCACTCCCCCTCTCTCTCTCCATCTCTCGCTCCCTCTCTCTCTCTCTGTCTCTCCATCTCTCGCTCCCCTTCTTTCTCTCCATCTCTCGCTCCCCGTCTCTCACTGCCCCTCTCTCTCTCTCCATCTCTCGCTTCCCCCTCTCTCTCTCTCACCCCCTCTCTCGGTCCCCCCGTCTCTCGCTCCCACCCTCTCTCTCCACTTCTCTCTTTCTCCGTCTCTCGTTCCCCCGCTCTCTCTTTCCGGCTATCTCTCTCCGTCTCTCGCTCCCCCTCTCCATCTGCGCCTCTCGCTCTCCCTCTCCGTCTCTCGCTCCCCCTCTCACTCTCCATCTCTCGCTCCCGCTTTCACTCTCCGACTCTCGCTCCCCCTCTCACTCTCCATCTCTCGCTACCCCTCTCACTCTCCGTCTCTCACTCCCCCTCTCACTCTCTCCGTCTCTCGCTCCCGCTCTCTCTCTCCATCACTCGCCCCCCCCTTTCACCGTCTATCGCTGCCTCTCTCTCTCCGTCTCTCACTTCCCCTCTCCGTCTCTCACTCCCCCTCTCTCTCTCCATTTCTCATTCCCCTCTCTCTCTCCGTCTCTCGCTTCACCTCTCTCGCTGCCCCCTCTCTCTCTCTGTCTCTCGCTCGCTCTCGCTCCCTCTCTCTCTCTATCTCTCGCTCCCCCTCGTTCTCTCCGTATCTGGCACCCCCCTCTCTCTCCGTCTCTCACTACATCTCTCTCTCTCTCCGTCTTTCGCTCCCTACCTTTCTCTCTGTCTCTCGCTCCCGCTCTCTCTTCGTCTCTCACAACTCCTCTCTCTCTCCATCTCTCGCAACTCTTCTCTCTCTCTCCGTCTCTCACTCCCACTCCCTCTCTCCCTCTCCGTCTCTCGCAACTCCTCTCTCTCTCTCCGTCTTTCGCTCCCACTTTTTCTCTCCGTCTCGCGCTCCCTCTCTCTCTCTCCGTCTCTCGCAACTCCTCTCTCTGTCTCCATCTCTCACTCTCCGTCTCTCGCTTCCCCTCTCACCATCTTTGCTCACCCTCTCTCTCTCTCCGTCTCTCGCTCCCCCTCTCACTTTCACCGTCTCTCTCTCTCTCTCTCTCTCTCTCTCTCCCCCCTCTCTCTCTCTCCGCCTCTCTCTCCCCGTCTCCCACGCCCCCAACTCTCTCCGTCTCTCGCTCCCCCCCTCTCTCTGTCTCTTGCTCCCCTCTCTCTCTCTCCGTCTCTCGCTCCTCCTCTCTCTCCACGTCTCTCTCTCTCTCTCTCACACCCCCTCACTCTCTCTCTCCGTCTCTCGCTACTGCTCTCTCTCTCTCAGTCTTTTGCTCCCCCTCTCTCTCTGTTTCTCTCGCTCTCTCTCTCTCTGTCTCTCGCTCCCGCTCTGTCTCCGTCTTTCGCTTCCCCTCTCTCGCCATCTGCGTCTCTCGCACCCCCTCGATCTCCATCCCTCGCTCCCCTCCTCTCTCACCCCCTCTCTCTCTCCATCTCTCACTCTCCGTATCTCGCTCCCCCTCACTCTCCGTCTCTTACTCCCTCTCTCATCGTCTCTCGCTCCCTCTCTCTCTCTCTCCGACTCTCGATCTCTCTCTCTCTCTCTCTCTCTCTCCTCCTTTCCCTCCCCCTCTCTCTCCCCCTCACTCTCTCCGTCTCTCGCTCCCCCTCTCTCTCTCCGCCTCTCACTCCCCCTCTCTCGCTCTGTCTCTCGCTCCCCCTCACCGTCTGCATCTCTCGCTCTCTCTCTCTGACTCTCGCTCCCCCCTCACTCTCCATCTCTCGCTCACGTTCTCTCTCTCCATCTCGCTCTCCCTCTCTCTCTCCCCCTCTCTCTCCCTCTCTATCTCCCTCTCTCTCTCCCTCTCGCTCCCACTCTCCCTCCCCCTCTCTCGCTCACCCTCTCTCTCTCCCCGTCTCTCACTTCCCCTCTCCTTCTCTCACTCCCCCTTTCTCTCTCCGTCTCTCGCTTCCCCCCTCACTCTCCGTCTCTCGCTCCTGCTCTCTCTTGCTCTCTCTCTCCCTCTCTCTCTGCATTTCTCGCTCCCCCTCTCTCTGTCCCCGTCTCTCACTTCCCCTCTCCGTCTCTCACTCCCCCTCTCTCTCTCCATCTCTCGCTCCCTCTCTCTCTCTCCGTCTCTCCGTCTCTCGCTCCCCTTCTTTCTCTCCATCTCTCGCTCCCCGTCTCTCACTGCCCCTCTCTCTCTCTCCATCTCTCGCTCCCCCCTCTCTCTCTCTCACCCCCTCTCTCGGTCCCCCCGTCTCTCGCTCCCACCCTCTCTCTCCATCTCTCACTCTCCGTCTTTCGCTTCCCCTCTCACCATCTCTTGCTCACCCTCTGTCTCTCTCCGTCTCTCGCTCCCGCTCTCACTCTCACCGTCTCTCTCTCTATCTCTCTCTCTCTCCCCCCTCTCTCTCTCTCCGCCTCTCTCTCCCCGTCTCTCACGCCCCCAACTCTCTCCGTCTCTCGCTCCCCCCCTCTATCTGTCTCTTGCTCCCCTCTCTCTCTCTCTGTCTCTCGCCACTCCTCTCTCTCTCCGTCTCCCGCACCCCCTCTCTCTCTCCATCTCTCACTCTCCGTCTCTCGCTTCCCCTCTCACCATCTCTTGCTCACCCTCTGTCTCTCTCCATCTCTCGCTCCCCCTCTCACTCTCACCGTCTCTCTCTCTATCTCTCTCTCTCTCCCCCCTCTCTCTCTCTCCGCCTCTCTCTCCCCGTCTCTCACGCCCCCATTTCTCTCCGTCTCTCGCTCCCCCCCTCTCCGTCTCTCACTCCCCCTCTCTCTCTCCATCTCTCGCTCCCTCTCTCTCTCTCTGTCTCTCCATCTCTCGCTCCCCTTCTTTCTCTCCATCTCTCGCTCCCCGTCTCTCACTGCCCCTCTCTCTCTCTCCATCTCTCGCTTCCCCCTCTCTCTCTCTCACCCCCTCTCTCGGTCCCCCCGTCTCTCGCTCCCACCCTCTCTCTCCACTTCTCTCTTTCTCCGTCTCTCGTTCCCCCGCTCTCTCTTTCCGGCTATCTCTTTCCGTCTCTCGCTCCCCCTCTCCATCTGCGCCTCTCGCTCTCCCTCTCCGTCTCTCGCTCCCCCTCTCACTCTCCATCTCTCGCTCCCGCTTTCACTCTCCGACTCTCGCTCCCCCTCTCACTCTCCATCTCTCGCTACCCCTCTCACACTCCGTCTCTCACTCCCCCTCTCACTCTCTCCGTCTCTCGCTCCCGCTCTCTCTCTCCATCACTCGCCCCCCCCTTTCACCGTCTATCGCTGCCTCTCTCTCTCCGTCTCTCACTTCCCCTCTCCGTCTCTCACTCCCCCTCTCTCTCTCCATTTCTCATTCCCCTCTCTCTCTCCGTCTCTCGCTTCACCTCTCTCGCTGCCCCCTCTCTCTCTCTGTCTCTCGCTCGCTCTCGCTCCCTCTCTCTCTCTATCTCTCGCTCCCCCTCGTTCTCTCCGTATCTGGCACCCCCCTCTCTCTCCGTCTCTCACTACATCTCTCTCTCTCTCCGTCTTTCGCTCCCTACCTTTCTCTCTGTCTCTCGCTCCCGCTCTCTCTTCGTCTCTCACAACTCCTCTCTCTCTCCATCTCTCGCAACTCTTCTCTCTCTCTCCGTCTCTCACTCCCACTCCCTCTCTCCCTCTCCGTCTCTCGCAACTCCTCTCTCTCTCTCCGTCTTTCGCTCCCACTTTTTCTCTCCGTCTCGCGCTCCCTCTCTCTCTCTCCGTCTCTCGCAACTCCTCTCTCTGTCTCCATCTCTCACTCTCCGTCTCTCGCTTCCCCTCTCACCATCTTTGCTCACCCTCTCTCTCTCTCCGTCTCTCGCTCCCCCTCTCACTTTCACCGTCTCTCTCTCTCTCTCTCTCTCTCTCTCTCCCCCCTCTCTCTCTCTCCGCCTCTCTCTCCCCGTCTCCCACGCCCCCAACTCTCTCCGTCTCTCGCTCCCCCCCTCTCTCTGTCTCTTGCTCCCCTCTCTCTCTCTCCGTCTCTCGCTCCTCCTCTCTCTCCACGTCTCTCTCTCTCTCTCTCACACCCCCTCACTCTCTCTCTCCGTCTCTCGCTACTGCTCTCTCTCTCTCAGTCTTTTGCTCCCCCTCTCTCTCTGTTTCTCTCGCTCTCTCTCTCTCTGTCTCTCGCTCCCGCTCTGTCTCCGTCTTTCGCTTCCCCTCTCTCGCCATCTGCGTCTCTCGCACCCCCTCGATCTCCATCCCTCGCTCCCCTCCTCTCTCACCCCCTCTCTCTCTCCATCTCTCACTCTCCGTATCTCGCTCCCCCTCACTCTCCGTCTCTTACTCCCTCTCTCATCGTCTCTCGCTCCCTCTCTCTCTCTCTCCGACTCTCGATCTCTCTCTCTCTCTCTCTCTCTCTCCTCCTTTCCCTCCCCCTCTCTCTCCCCCTCACTCTCTCCGTCTCTCGCTCCCCCTCTCTCTCTCCGCCTCTCACTCCCCCTCTCTCGCTCTCTCCGTCTCTCGCTCCCTCTCTCTCTCTCCGTCTCTCGCTCCCGCTCTCTCTCTCCGTCTCTCGCTCCCGCTCTCTCTCTCTCTCCTTCTCTCGCTCCCCCTCTCTCGCTCTCTCCGTCTCTCGCTCCCTCTCTCTCTCTCTCCCAGTCTCTCGCTCCCTCTATCTCTCCCTCTTTCCCTCGCTCCCCCTCTCACCGTCTCTCGCTACCCTTCTCTCTCTCCATCTGTAGCTCACCCTCTCTCTCTCCATCTCTCGCTCCCCCTCTCACTCGCCGTCTGCCGCTCCCTCTCTCTCTCCGTCTCTAGCTCCCCCTCTCTCTCTCAGTCTCTCGCCCTCTCGCCATCTCTCGCTCCCCCCTCTCTCTCCCTATCTCGCTCCCCCCCTCTCTCTCCGTCTCTCGCTCCCCCGCTCACTCTCGCTCTCTCGGTCTCTCACTCCCCTTCTCCGTCTCTCACTCCCCCTCTCCGTCTCTCACTCCCCCTCTCCGTCTCTCACTCCCCCTCTCCGTCTCTCACTCCCCCTCTCCGTCGCTCACTCCCCCTCTCCGTCTCTCACTCCCCCTCTCCGTCTCTCACTCCCCATCTCCGTCTCTTTCTCTCCATCTCTCGCTCCCCCCCTCTCTCTCTCTCTCTCCATCTCACGCTCCCCCTCGTTCTCTCGATCTCTCGCATATCACTCTCTCTCCCTCTCTCACTACAGCTCTCTCGCTCCCCCTCTCTCGCTCCCTCTCTCCATCTCTCGCACCACCTCTCTCGCTCCATCTCTCGCTCTCCCTCTCTCTCTGCGTCTCTCGCTCCCCACCCTCTCTCTGTCTCGCACTCCCTCTCTCTCTCTCCGTCTCTCGCTTCCCCTCGCTCTCTCCGTCTCTCGCTGCCCTTCTCTCTCTCTCCGTCTCGCACTCCCCCTCTCTCTCTCCGTCTCTCGCTTCCCCTCGCTCTCTCCGTCTCTCGCTCCCTCTCTCTCTCTCTCTCCATCTCTCACTCCCCGTCGCTTTGTATTTGTATTTGAAAATAAGCGGGAAGGAGGTCATCATGTCACACAGCCCATACGCAAGCTGTCGCTAAAATCGCTATGTTTCTCCCTTGTGAAATTTGCCTTCTTTCAGATGTGGAATAGCAAAATCCCACAGCAGTTTCTTCTCCTGTCAGGCAGTCCTCGAAGCAGTATGGCTTCAAGTTGCATGTAAAGCATTTTTTCTCACATGACATGAAATGCACAGTAAGATCGCGCAGCATGTTTGCACGCACCCTCTCGCTTACACAGACATAAACAAGCTAAAATTCCTGCACCCTCCAAAGGCATTTTTTGAAATTTGAAATTGAAATCTGAGACAGACAGCACATCCCTTTTAAACAGACACAGAATGACCCGGGACTGATAGCACACCATTTTAGAGAGACAGAGAATGACCCCGGCTATCAGCGCATCACCTTAAGAGGGATACGGAAACAGAATGAACAAATATAGAGAATTGTGTAAAACTCAGCAGATCGTGCAGATTTTGTGGACGAACATCCCGGGTTCACGTTCAGTCAGATGATCATTCCGATATTTTAGGAAAAATGTAAAGTTTACAGATTTTTTGTACAAAAATAGCGCCTGGAAAAAAATAGGCAGCGAGGAGGGACAAAAGGGAATGTCTGTGATACAGTGGAGCTTCGGCGTGATTAAATAATAAATGGCACAATGCGAAAAGGCAAAGTGGGTGGTAAGCGGGCAATAAAGTAACAAAGAATGGTCCAGAGAAGGTGTTAGTGGGAACAGCAGAACCATTACCAGACAATGGGAGCGGTGCTTATGATCCGATACGTTGAACCTAATGTTGAGGCCAGAAGACTATAACATGTGTGAAAGCCTTTTACTCAGACAATGCAGCTTGGCCACACCGGATTGATTTCCTGTACGGTTTGAATTCGGCAGCCAAGGGACTAATTCAAAATGCACCTTCTCACATCTTTTCGGCGCTCGAGAAACAGGACGCACTCATATTCAGGGCAGAGTATGTTTCACGTTGAAGTGGAGATTGACGCTGAATGTATGCTTATCCCAATGGAGGTGAACTCATACATGCAGAAATGAAGATATATTGATCAATTATTGGCCGGACCAACCACGGGTTTAGGTTGTCCAATGAAACACAGAGCCGAGTTCATCTGAGTTAATATAGTTTGTAAATAGCTGAGTCCGCAGCACTGACCATTGAGGGTCCACACTCGTTACCAGCTACTAATCTGAAAAAGTTAAATTAATCCTATTCTTTGTTCCTTTCCATTAAAAAACCTTTATCCATGCTGATATATTACCGCAATACCTGAGCCCTTATCTTGTGTAATAACTGTCTATTTGGCATTTTTTGGAATGCCTTCTGGATCCTTCGGCTCCCCTTTATACATGTTGCTCGTTACATCCTAAAAGCATTAGAATAAATTTGTCAAAAACGATTTCACTTTCATAAAACCAGATTTGCTCTGCGTGATATGATTTTCTACGTGTTCTGATTCAACTTGTTTAACACTGGATACCAGCATTTTCCCCCAACATTGATATCAGTCTAACTGGCCAGTAGGTCTCTATTTTCTCTCCCCCACCTTTCAAGAGTAGCAGTGTTATATTTGCTCAATTCCATCCCAGAACAGCATCAGTAATCTACTGAAGTTTGGAAGATCAAACCCAATGCATCCATTATCTCTGCATCCAGCCCTTTTATAAACCAACATGTAGCCCGTCAGATCTAGGGGGGTTGTCGGCTATTAGTCCTATTCTTTGCCTTGTACTTTTACTACTTCTATTCATTGCATTAAGTTCCTCGCCCTCATTCGACCCTTGTTTCCCCAAAATTTTTGGTCTGATTTTTGTGTATTCAAATGTGAAGACTGGTACAAAATATTTGTTTACCGTTTCTGCCATTTCCTTATACCTCAGAAAGCTTTCTCCAGTCTCAGCCTCTAAGGGACCAAAGATCACTTGTGCTGCTCTGTTTCTTTTTACATTCTCGCAGAAGCTATTACAATCTGTTTTTATATTTCTTGCTAGTTTTCTCTCATATTATATTTTTCCACATTTTATCAATTTGTTTGTCATTCTTTACTGGTTTCTGAAATTCTCGCAATCCGCAGGCTTACGACCATTCTTCGCACTATTATAAGCATATTTCAATGTAATGCTATGCTTAACTTGCTTTGTTAGCCACGGATGGATCACTTTTTCCATTGAACTTTTCTTTCTCTTTCTGTCTTTGCTTCTGTCCGTGTAATAATGAGGGATAACTTGTCCTTCCGACCAGTTCCACCCTAGTTTATATCGGATTATACCCTGAAACTTTGTAACTGATGAAATCACCACATTCCGGGGTCCCAATTTGTCCCACAGCTCGTAGGCCATATGTTCACATTGGGTATGATCAGACTCCCTAGCTGGTTTGATCATTATTTCCCAATAAAGTTCCGATCACTTCTTTCAACTTTTGGGTCCAAACTTCAAACTCGTTTTCTAATTCTGTATTTCTATCATTCATCACTCGTGATCCGACTGCGAGTACAGCTAATACATACACCTGAGTTTGCAGGTGCTGTGGAATACATAACATGTCCTGAGCCCTTATGAGGTGTGCCTTGAAAGTCTGCATTGTTTGGCTAATTACTTATCCACATCAAGGAATTGCAATTTTTCCAGGCCCAGCTGTTTTCTAGATCAATGATTAGCTGCTCACTCATTTGTTGCAAACGAATGCAGCGAATCCGAACCACGGTCTGCCGTTTTCCAATCTGATTGCATTGTCATGCACCTTCTTTTGAATGAACCGGTGCAAATTAGCTTTATAATTACAGGACAAAATCGCCTTGACTAAATCCGTCCCATTCAACTTACCCAGGTGTTTCTCTAAGGCTATGTCATTTGTACAGTCAGTAATTCTGCGACATTACGAAAACTGGCATGTGTACAAATATCCCTGCACTCCCCAATGGCTGTCCTTCCTAGAACGATGTACCAGCAAAATGGGTCAGCCTAGAATGTTTTTTAAACCATAATGAACACCACCGTTTGGTCACACCAGATTTTGCTAGGGTTTCTGCATGCTTTCCAAATTGTTTGACGTGACTTCAATATGGCACAATATTATTTTATTATGTATTACACAAAGGTGAGCATTTATCAGTAGTTTACAGTATAGAACGAAAATGATATCACCCGTGCTGCCTCAGGTATTTTTAGTTTCCTTTTGATAGGACTCTGAAAGAAACAGTCCAACGCACCAAGGGTCTCTTCCACCTCACCCCGCCTGGAGTATCTTCTCTTCTTTGGCCATTAGGTTGGACTCATCCCACTCGAGGTGTTCTCCGTTCGTTGGCCTTTGCCTTGGACTCAAGCCGCTTGGGCTATTCTATGTTCATTCGCCCTTATCTTGTCTGTTCGCATCCGGATCATCCTCCCGTGGGCCAGTATTGCCTGATCCCTCTCCAGGGTCAGCCCTTGCTCCTGGTACTCTGCAGCCTAACTCTCATAAGTGGCCCTTTTATACTACTTTTCGAGGCGGTACGATGAGTCAATATTGACACATGTACCCAAATTGGGATCTTTCCAAATGGTGGGATGGCCAATAGGGCGTCGAGTTTATTTCAGACGAAGGAAAAAAGAGCCGTCCCTCACCATATCCATAACTTTGATGGACAAGTGGTGATTGACTCGTCCTCAAGATGCCATATATTTATGGCTGAACAATTATCGGCCTACAAGAGGGGAAGACGGTTGTTCTTCCATTTTATCTGGGTCTTGCTTTTTCTCAAGTCCTTAACCAGCAACTTTCGAACATGTGATCTCCTATTCTACAAATAATATCCTGTCGCAGGCTTCGTACTTCCAAGAACCAATTGTAAAGACAGTGCCTTATGTAGTCTCAAGACCAGTTAGTTGATTCTCACATTGTATTAATTGCATGAAGTCAGAATGCTTCTTTTTCTCAGTTTTTCATAGCTTGACACATTTTAGACTTTAGGACTATTGTATACGTGTTCGATTAACATGAAAAGGATGAACATATAAAAAAAAGAAAAAGTTCTATTTCAAAAATGCATGTGGTACATTGAATCTAAACGCATGTTTAAGTTTATAAGAACGGTCGACAATCAGTTCGTAGTCATTAAGTACATCTCTGGCTAATGCAAAGGAGATTTAAAAAATTCATATCCAATCCAGGGTTAACATATAGTGGAATGTTATTTCACAAATGTGCCTGTGATAAGTAGTGCTGCAGTTAATAGTGCAGACTGGAGCAAGAAACTCCCACTCCAGACATTTCCTCACACATATCTGGGCTGAAAATCCAGTGCAATATAGAGGGAATGCTGCACTGTCGGCGGTGCCATCTTTCAGATGAGTGTTCTGTTCTCCGAGGAGGGCGTAGCGGTCCTATTTCTAAGAAGAGCAGGGGAGTTATCCAGCTGCACAAACCTATATTTCTCCCGCAATCAAATTCATGACTAATGGAGATGATCTTGTTATTGCAACATTGCTGTTTATGTGACCCGGCTGTGTACAAATTACCCGCAGCGTTTGCTACAAAAATACAGTGACTAAAGGTCAAAAATTATGTCATTGGCTGTAAAGCCATTTGCGACATCCGTTGGTTGTGAAAGGCGCTATGTAATTTCAAGTGTTTCTGTAAATGCGGGAAATATTGAGTTGGGGAGTAATTGAACGGTGGAGCATGTCCGAGCGACTAAATGGCCGAGTCCTGTCCCTGCATTCCTCGGCCTCTATAATATCACAGAACATATCAACGTGAAACTACGGCAATGGATAATACTAGAAGATAATGAATAGAGCAGCGTCGTGAATCCCTACTGCAGCCCACAAAATTCATGGGGAGGTAGATACGCAGAGAGATTCTGCTTCTCACGTGTCAGAAGCTATTCTAATACTGCACAGGTCCCTTGTCACAGTTAGCCCTCTGGAGACGGTTTCAACATCATCTCTAACGTTTGAAAATGTTAATTGGAGTGAAACGAGGCTTATTTCGAGCCCTTTTCTATGGTTACATTTTTCTACCCTAGTTTTTAAATTACTTTTATTCTAGGCGTTGGTGCAAATCCCGACTTCATGCCGTTCTAAAGATATACATTGCTCATTCAATTGCAAGCCTCAACTTCGAGATTGAAAGGGATGATTGTCAAACACCGGGAGTGGGGTAAAATTTGAAATTTGATTGGGAATTCGGGGAATGCACTTTGTGCATCGACGTCACATAACAGGAGGAAAACTGAAGCTGTTTCTGTTTAAGATGCGGCCATCCTGGCAGAGCCCGGCTTTCTGTATATTGTTAGTTAGAAATGTGAGCAATATATTAGGCCAGGGATTTGGGCAGTTTCACGTCAAACATTGAATTATTATTTTGGATATAATCAGTGAAGCACAAACATTACTGTGAATGGAGTTGACCCGCTGCCAAATGACTGGAAGTAATATCAATGCACCTGATCTTTCATGATCCCACGGGAAATGTCCCACAATTATAAATTATGTTTTCTCTTTAGATCTCTTCTCACAATTCGATGGATCTCTGTTTCCAGTGCCAATAGTCATCATCATTTCTCGGACAGAATGAGAGTTCCGTACATTGCCTATCCATTTTCCGTGTTACCACCAATTCTACAGGCAGTAATGATTTACTATCCGATTATAGTAGCCATTGGAATCCCCGGTAAGTGATTAAATTCCGTTACTAAATTTGTGAATAAATTTGGGATTAACTGCATTAGCTCCCATCTCACTAATTGTCTTTTTGTAACGATCCTTCACAATTCAATTCAGATGCAGAAATTCAGTGATAGTATTTCTCGCTCAACCTTGTTCATTGACTGATCATTTGGTGACTTTCAATTTTCTTTAACCCCCATAAAACCCGCAATTATTTCCCCCCTGTAATGTCTTTCAAACTGGTTCCTTTTTATCTGAGAATCGTGTAATGAGTAATTCAATGGATTATTTTAATTCCGTTTTTCCATGCCTGCTCTCCTTTCCCGTAATACTCGTTAATATCTGACAGATTATATTTTACTCAACATTCAGCTTGTTGTAAAATGCTCCATTGACTCCCGCTGTGGAGATAGAACGGACAGCCGATCATGGACATATACCTGGGAATTCGGACAGTCAGGACCGGGATTTGTTCAGTCCCGTTAATCACAATCTACCCGCTGTTCTCGGTCTGGTTCCAGCAAAGTGCCGGATATTATTCCTGGTGATCACAATCCATGCCGAGTGTGGGATTGTGCTCCATGCAGGAACACAGACTCTCTCCGTCATCTTCTCCACTGACCGGTGACCAGTCTGTTCTCAGACTCGCCTTCACCCTCCCAGAGGAGATTGTTCTGCCTTCAGCCGCTGGGAGGCAGCTGGTTTCTGTCACATCCATTCCTGCAGCAGCACAGGTCAGACCGGGAATCCGTGCTGTGAGAGAGCGATTGAAACAAGGCAGCGGCGCTCTATGCAGCTGTGCTGGGTATGTCCACATTTAAAAACCCGTTTTAGATTCAATACCTACAGTTTAACCAAAGCACCGTCTCCATGCCGGGTCATGGTCCCTTTATACTAATCGGACACATTTCTTGTTCAGACCAAACGCTTGCAGGGTGATAGAACATCGACTGTACCCTCAGTAAGCCTGTCCGCTCGGTGATCCACACACATTCACTTTAATTTCGCTTCAGATACTGAGAGATAGAGGAATTTCTAGTCACATTTACCCACCCGGTCTCCATATCCCTTTATCGCCTCTTCCTCGAGCCACGGACCCAATCTACTTTGAATTCTGACACCGTTTCTGCCTCAACCTCTATCCATGTAACTGAACTCCACCGCCTCCCCAATCCCTGTATAAAAAACTTCTCCCGCTCTCTCTTCTCTCTGTTCCATTGTCTTCTATTTCATCTAGTTTCTACAGCGCCTCCTTCTGCAATACACATCTACTGGAATCAGTCTGCTTCTATCGACCTTCTTCCATCCTGTCAATAATTTTAAACTCATCTGTCATATCGCCCTCTTTTCTGTGTCTGTATTACATTCCTCTACCTCACATTTACAGGTTATGTGGCAGAGCCCAGTGTATCGAACCAGTGTGTTTTATCATCCATTGTACCACTGACTAACTTTCCCACTTCAGTTGGGAAACTGAAATCTCACACTATGTCTCCTGAGTTCCCACCACCCTGTACTAATAAATTGCCTTGCATGTTTGTGTTTGAAGAAATATGATCAGCATTAAAGTCCAATATTACGGCTGTTGTTTTTAACACTCTGCAGAGTCTGTTTGAAGAGGTTACTCAATGAGAACAGATTGAAGTGAGCTGTCTCACTGTCACGCTGACTCTCACAAATCTCTGGATCAATGCAGCCTAATGCTCCTACTGCAAGATTCGGCCCTGTATTACTAAGAGTATCTCTCATTATATCAGCTCACATAGTCCGTTGTAACATGTGCCGCATCAAGAGTCCCCATCATTTCTCAGAGATCAATATAGTTTGATTTATTGTATTACGATTTGCCGTGATCCAGTTCTCGGCATGGTAATTGGTGCTCCCGGTAACGTGCTTAGTTTGTGAAGCAAAAGCGCCAAATTGTTATTTCCATTCAATATTGTGTCAGCTGCGGTAATTTTAACAATAAATATGATCAGTACTCGGTGTATGGAATGTCTCTTCCCATCGTCTCAAATTGTATTACATTGTCAGTTAAGTCCCTGCTTTGATAATGTTTTTCAGTCATTATTCGTAAAAATGGGAACCCACATAATTAGCGGTAATCTTACGACTTGGATCGATAGTTGGTTGGACGGAAGGTACCACAGAATAGGGATAAATGTTGAGGGAATTTTGGCTTTTATCACAAGGGGGGAGATATTTACAACTGAGTAAGTGCTGTTCTCGCTGTACAGAGATTTGGTCAGATCTCATTTGGAATATATACGTACAGTTTTGGGCAGCATATCGCAGGATAGATGGATTGGCCTTCGAGGGTTTTCTGCACAAGTTAACCAGACTGATACCACGATTTAAAGTATTCAAATATGAGAAAAGGTTTCATAACCTTGCCTTGTTTTCCATTGTGTTTCGAAGGGTGAAGCGTGATATAACCGAGCAATTTAAATAGATGAAGGTGTTCGATCGTGTAGAGGCACAGCAACTGTTTCCGATGGCGGTTTAATCTAAACCAGAAGGCATTATCCTAAAATTGGAGCTCGGCCATTTAGGAGTGAAATCACTAAATACCTTCTCACACAAAGTTTAGTCGAAATCTTGCACTCGTTCTCCCAAAATCCTGTCAATTAATGGTCAATTGTAAATTTACAGACTCTGATCGATTGATTTGTTAAGGTTAGGATATCAAGGAGTATTGAACCAAGTCGGTAATTGGAGTTAGGGTGCCGATCACCCATGGTCTGCTGGAATGGTGGAAAAGGCTTGTGGGGAAGAATGGTCTAATCCTGCGTTCCTTTCCGTCAAGCACCAGAGTCATCATTTCTCCAATGCGATTTTCGGTAATAGCAGGTCCAATTTCAGTGTATCTGAATGTTCTACACGAAAAAATGTCCGATGATATTATTGCAGCCCATAGAGTTTCCAGCACTCATTTTAACAGGTTACCGATTGCATAAATCCCTGTCTCGCTGTATTACCTGGAGGGCCTAGTCATTGTTCTGTCGGTCCTGAGATGATTATTTGTCAGAATTGGGTCACTATCAGTAATTCCGAGAATATCTCTCCTCCATTTCCTCCAAACTTTGCGAGTGTTTATTGATATTACAATGTTTTTGAATCTCCAACTCAAAATCTAACATTGTTTTAGATGGAATGTCTCGGAGTAATGCGGTTCTAAGTGAGAATGAGCGCAACTTTATCACAGAGGGATGTCGTTGGTGCGTGAAATTGTTTCAGTTAATTGTTAGCAGCGTCAGGAACCCCTCGCTAATGCTCTCCTCTTTGCATGCTCTGGTTAACTTATCTACCTGGCCTTTAAATGTAATAGCCAGGGCTCCCATCTGAATCAGAAGTTTTTGGGTTTGATACCCTGTCGAAAATCTAGTCTGACATTCGTATGACTTTCCCATAGCAGTTTTTCCGAATAAAGCAAATCTTAGTCAACTTTACCAACCAGATGTTGTTTTTGTGGACATTGCTGTAGCATTTATATACATTTAGTTACATTACAAGGTATGTTACGAAGTTGTAGAAACCATTTTCTGACAAACAGTGAAAGCCCATATTAACTTTTCTGGAGTGTAAAATACACGTGTTTTATTTCACGCCATTTCTGACAAATATGGTTGTGTTTTCAAGCAAATCCTGAAACCACAGTGGTGATGTATTTATTCAGAGCTGAATTCGTGCACCAAGCACAATTATGGTCCGTGGCCGCAAATTTCATTTTCAAATATTTGCAGTCAGTTATACACACGTGTGATGATTATATTTGGGACATTGCACAGGCAGTGGAACCGGAGACTGAAGGGATGGAGAGCTTGGAAAATAGAAACATTAAGACACAGTAATAAAGATATATTGATTGTAACTGGCAACAGTGGTGGTTGGATTCTGTGAGAAAAGTACATTGTTTTTCCTTTTTGTCCTGTCATTATATAGCAGCTGCAATAGCAACAAGATTAAATGACAAATCGTTTTGTTACTAGAATATTTGTGAATCAGGTATCACCAATGTTTCAATTGTGACTCTGCTTAAACCGAGAAGATAATGAATTAATTGACAATGATTTTTTCTGCAGCCACCAATCTCCCCAAATATCCCCTCACCATCACCTTTGATGCCCTATTTCCTATTAAAACAATTAATCTCTCTCACTCTGGCCTTTCCCCTGTTACGGCCCTCAGTCTCGCTCACTCAGGTCCAAGGGCCGCAGACTTGTACGGATGTGTCGGACAACTGGTTTAACCTTTCAACGCCTGATTTGGCTAGACTGCATAAAGTATTATCGGGCCCGACTCATGTCTGCTAAAACTGCTCACTTTTCCAACATCATTCTAGAATGGAAACATAACCCACGTCTACTATTCTCGACTATGAACCTTCTTGTTAAACTCCTCTCCCCAGTCTCCACCACATTCACCTTCAACAACAAGTATGAGTAGCTCATGGAATTATTTGTCTCAAAGATTGAGACCACCCAATCAGCTGCCTCTGCCACTTCTCTTCCTTCCTCTAGCCCAACGGGTCAAACATCCCCTAACTTTCCACCCTGCCCTATCCATGAAGTCGCATCTCTCTCTTGTCTCTCCCTGATCTGCCCCTCTTGACCTCTCCATGCTCATCTTATCCATGAGACCCACTTCCTGCTCACTTGATCTTTACCCTATTCCCACCAAGCTGCTGACCAGCCAACTTCCTTTTCTGACTCCCGTGTAAGCGGACATTGTTAATGGTGCTCTCTGCTCAGGTCCTCTCCTCTCCTTCAAATCTATCGTTATCACCCCTCTCCTCAAAAAACCACCTTTCACCACACTGGCCTTGCAAGCTACCGCCCCCTCTCCAACCTTAATTTCCGCTCCAAAGCCCTTGAACATGTTGTCACCTCCCGGAAATCCATATTTCAATCCCTTCAGTCTGGTATCCACCATGCCACACTATCGAAACTGCTCTTATCAAAGTCACAAATGGCATCCTTTGTGACATTGACAAGATAAACGTTCCCTCCTCATCATTCTCGACCAGTCCCAGCCTTTGATATGGTTCAGTACTCCATTTTCCACCAATGCCTCTCCCACTGGGTGGGAGTGCACATGCCTGGTTCCATCCATATCTCCCTAATCGTAGCCAGAAAATCAATTGTATTCGCTTCTATTCTCACGATAAATCGTTGCATATCGTGTTCCCCGGGAAATTATCATTTGCCCTCTCCTGTTCTCCACTATATGATGCCTCTTGCCTTCATCATCCGAAAACGCAGCTTCAGTTTCCACATGTAGTACATGTTGAGCAGAAATGTTGTCCAATTTTGGGAATATCGATGACATTTTCTTTGTGTCCCACCACAAACTGTGTTCACTAACCAACGACTCTATTGCTCTCCCGTGCTCTGTATGTGACTGAACCAGACAGTTCGCAATCTAGCTATCCTATTAGAACTGGAAATAATCATCTGGCCATATATCTGCAGTATAACTAAATCCACCAGTTTCCACCTCCATAACATTGTCCGTCTCCGCCCCTGCCTCAGTTCCTCTGCTGCTGAAACCTCCATCCATGCCTTAATTACCTCTAGTTTGCACAGCTCCAACACACTCCTGGGTGACCTCCTACATTCTACCCTATGTCAACTTGAGGTCATTCAAAACTCGCCAGTGCATGTCCAATCTCGCACGAAATCCCACCTGTGCTCACTGAGCGACATTGATCCCGGTTCAACACCTCGATTCCAAAATTCTCATTCTGTGTACAAATCCCTCCATGGCCTCGTCGCTCCCTATCTCTGTAATCTGCTTTAGCATCGCAACCACCCAATATGTCTGCGCTCCTCAAATTCTACCCTCTTGTGCATCCCTGATTATAACTGCTCAAACATTGGTGGCCGTGCCTTCAGCTGTCCGAGCCCTGAGCTCTGGAACAGCCTTCCTAAATCCTCACCGCCTCTATACCTCCCTTTGTTCCTTGAAGACCGTGCTTATAACCTCCCTCTGACCAAACATTTGGTAATCGGTCGTAATTTATTCTTATGTGGCTCGGTGCCAAATCTATTTGTTTTATCTTGTAACACTCCTGTGAAGCGCCTCGGGAAGTTTTATAAAGGCGCTATATAAGTAGAAATGATTATTGTTGTTGTTGTAATAATGTTACAATTGTTGAATTAATTAAGTGATTTCTCAAATACTGAACAGGGGACATGATTTTCGCAACTTTTATGAGGCTCTTTCCGTCAGATACATTAATTACTGACTGATTTGGCCATTTGCAAAGCCCAGTCGGAAATATTATCTCGTTATATCTTCGCCATTATTTCATGCAGCCATCCAGCTAACAACTCTGTGGAGCACCGTCACCACACGGACTGCAGCGGTTCAAGGAGGCCCATCTCCGTCTTGTAAACAGCACAGGACGGCCCATTTGTTGTGTTTGATTCAGAGTTACTTTGTCCATTTTTCTCTGTGGATTTCCATTATACTTCTGTATCCATGGTAACCACATGCCCCCCCCCCACCCCACATACCACACACTCATACTTAACTATATTAATCATACATACCCATGTGATTTAATTTCCTGCTAAGACTGTATTGCCTAAAAACAGTTCAATGGGAATGCAGTTAATTATTTCTACACCAGCCGCCTTATCTTGTTCAGGATATATTTTCAGTGCCGACGTTTCTTTTGTATATATAGTCTCTCTTTCGCTCTCTGCCTGTCTCTATTTCTTTACAAATGAACACGTGGAACTCTTTACGTATATCAAGTTGGAACAACTGCTATATGTCGCACTATCCTGCACACCAATGGAATCCGAATCAAACACTTCTGAGCATATCTTACATTGTTGATAGATTGCGCTGGAAGCTCAGGTACATATAATGTCCCACATTCGCTGGGATGTAGTTCCCGCCAGTCTTTCTCACCAGAGAGACAGATTCTCCATATTGCTCTGTGCCGGATTAATATTAAAGATGGATTCTGCCAATTCAGAGCTAAGATCTTACCACGGAGCCTTTCTGAAGCTGAATCTCGGCAGGTATCTCCTGGGCTGGACTGCAGGCTCTATTGTCACTTGTACTGTATCTTTGCTTCGGTCTAGAGATCGCCACCCACAACTCCCTCTGAAGTTTGCTGCATTATTAGAGGCGTCAAAAGCGAGATGAAGATTATGCCCCTTGTGCCATTGTGTACTTTGCAATGTATATTTTTCCTAGAATTACAGAAGAAGGTGTAAGATAAGGTTGTTTGTTCATGATCACATCTGAACTTATCCCCCTTGTGGTTATTGTTAGAGTTTGTCCAGATGGGGGTTGCACTGTACATGACACCAATGTAAAGATCTGCGACTTCCAGCCAAAAGTCAGTTGATCAGATTAAATGTTTATCTTGTGGATTATAAACGTAACTGTTGCAACTTGGTTGAGTTCAAAAATACCAACTTCCCTATTATCGTGGTGTTTGACAGTAGTTTGTCCAAAGGTCTTTACTCATAGCCTCCAGTCTGCGAATACAACATGAGAACTCTGAGCAATTTCGTACACACACCTTGTATCCGCGCCCCTTTCCTGCCCACGGATCCAAACCCCGCACTTTATCTCAGCCTCGTTTGTTCCCCTTTAGCATTCATTTCATTTCGATCAGGCGTCATTCTCACCGCTCCTCAACCATCTCCCAATTTAGAATTGACCATTCATGGCTTATTTTTAATTCGTTTTCTGTTCATTTCTTCTTCCGTCACTGAACTGCTACTTTTCACAATTATCCATAACTCATTCTCACACTGTCCATTTATTCATACATTTAAATGGCCAGTAGTTTACTCGGATCTCCGGTGGATTTCTACCCCACTTTCTACGAAGTTGCAGTCGCAGAAGGGTAACAGCTCCGAGGAAATTTCCAGAGTCTATTTGCATATTAAAGAAACTTTGTGAATTCGTTTATTTTCGCGTTTTTACCCCACAGTCAGAGATATTTATCATTTCAATTGTATGTTAAAATCCTGTTCTGTTACACAATTCTAGCAGCGGTAAAGTGTTCAGTTCCAGTCCACAGATCCTGCAGTAAAGTCCATTTCACACCAAATCCTGTGTAACTGGCTCCCTTGCTGTAACCTGACGGCTTATTCCCTATTCCTGTGTGTTTCCCTTTTACAGCTAATGCGGTGACGATTGTGATCCTATCCCGGGGAAAGTGCGGTCTCTCCAGATGTATCACTCGCTACCTGGTGACCATGGCAGCGGCGGATCAACTGGTCATTGTCACTGATGTGATACTGGTTCGGATTAATGATTATTTTTTCCCGACTACCTTCCTGTACATCACACCTGTGTGTTCTTTCCGTGCAGCGCTGATGCGTGCAGTCACCGATATTTCTGTCTGGTTAACAATCGCTTTCACTTTCGATCGTTTTGTTACCATTTGTTGCCAGAAGCTGAGGACTAAATATTGCACCGAGAAAACTGCATCCCGAGTTATAGGAACCGTGTGCCTGCTGTTCTGTATAAAAAAACATCCCCTGGTTCTTTATATATGAACCCTGGTACACAATCGACAATGTACCCTGGTTGTGTAATGTAAAACTCGAGTATTACAATGTAACTGCTTGGGTAACATTTAGCTGGATTCACCGCTGTTTTACCCCACTGCTCCCAATATTCCTGATACTGCTGCTCAATGCTCTGACTGTAGGATACATTTTGGCGGCCAGCAGAGTCCGCAGGAGGCTGAGGGGCAGCAAGAATGATGTGAATCAGAATGATCCGGAGATGGAGAACCGAAGGAAATCCATCATCTTACTCTTCACTATATCCGGTAACTTCATACTGCTCTGGGCAACCTATGTGATATTTTTCTTATTAATGCGAATTACAAACCACTATTATTCTACATGTTAGAATGACCCGATGTATATTGCAGACTATACCAGCTACATGCTGCTGCTTTTGAGTTACTATACAAATACGTGTATTTATGCAGTCACCCAGATTAAATTCAGAGATGAGCTGAAAAATGGGTTGCAGTCTCCTCTGAGAATAATATTTAATTTAGTTCAGGAAAGAAAAGTTCAGAGCAATTCCCAAAATTAGATCTGCATTACATCACATATCGTATCCTGAGTTATATTTTACCTGAACCTCAGCAGGCTACAGCTCAGGCCCAGGCTTCTTCAGACATGACTCTGGGCAATATCTGACAAGGCCTGGGCTTTCCTATGTAAGTGTCTGTGAGCAAGGTAGAAGAGCATTATGTAGACAGTGGGTTATAATAGCGGTAGCAGTTTAATTGAATGAAATCATGCTCCTGGACACAAAGAGATACAAGTCCCAGCATTGAGGTTTAGGATGTTGTGACTATGGAGTGTTTATTGCCGGATGAACATCAGAACACGTGGTTTATCCCAGGGGAGTGCAAAAGTAGAATACGCCTTTCGATTTAATAGCTGAAGAACATCAGGAAGTGAATGATAACTGTATTGTTTTTTTGTGTGTGGAAATGCCTGGAGAATAATAAACAGATCATTATATCAATCAGCATGTATTGTCTTTGAAATTTAAATTCTCCAGTTCACGAACAGCTTCTCCATCACCTGCGGCTCTGTGGAATTTATTGGAACTGAAGTGATGTTGATTGTGGACCTGAGTCCATTGTCCTGGTGTCTGTGAATGGTGGTGTTTCCAGCAGCGAGTCCCCTTTTCCACTGTCTATGTACAAAGGTGTTTGCAGAGTAACAACACCACTGGCAATGAGAACCACGAGCACGGTGTGTGGACAGCTGCAGACTCTTCTCAGGAAGAAATTACCCAGGTGGCCATTGCCTGCTGTCAGTTATCTGTGACCGCAGGTCAGATTGGGCACCGTGACAGCAATGTGATTCTAACCTTGTGAGCAGCAAAATAGTGTCGCTTTCATCGATCTCTCCTTCACCGAAAACATACTGAGGTTCACCTTCTGCAGGAAAACCCCGCCATTGTCCTAACTCATTCGCTGCATATCCGGTATCAGGGTCCAGTGATCCAGAGCCAGCTGAAGTGTGTGTGAATGTAAGGGCTCAGTGTGTGAGGGACCAGCCTCAGGGTCCAGTAATCCAGTCCCAGCTGAAGTGTGTGTGAATGTGAGGCTCAGTGTGTGAGGGACCAGCCTCAGGGTCCAGTGATCCAGACCCAGCTGAAGTGTGTGTGAATGTAAGGGTTCAGTGTGTGAGGTACCAGTCTCAGGGTCCAGTGATCCAGACCCAGCTGAAGTGTGTGTGAATGTGAGGCTCAGTGTGTGAGGGACCAGCCTCAGTGTCCAGTGATCCAGACCCAGCTGAAGTGTGTATGAATGTGATGCTCAGTGTGTGAGTGACTACTCTCAGGGTACAGTGATCCAGACCCAGCTGAAGTGTGTGTGAATGTGTGGCTCAGTGTGTGAGGGACTACTCTCAGGGTCCAGTAATCCAGTCCCAGCTGAAGTGTGTGTGAATGTGAGGCTCAGTGTGTGAGGGACCAGCCTCAGGGTCCAGTGATCCAGACCCAGCTGAAGTGTGTGTGAATGTAAGGGTTCAGTGTGTGAGGTACCAGTCTCAGGGTCCAGTGATCCAGACCCAGCTGAAGTGTGTGTGAATGTGAGGCTCAGTGTGTTAGGGACTAGTCTCAGGGTCCAGTGATCCAGACCCAGCTGAAGTGTGTGTGAATGTGGGGCTTAGTGTGTGAGGGACCAGTCTCAGGGTCCAGTGATCCAGACCCAGCTGAAGTGTGTGTGAATGTGTGGCTCAGTGTGTGAGGGACTACTCTCAGGGTCCAGTGATCCAGACCCAGCTGAAGTGTGTGTGAAGGTAAGGCTCAGTGTGTGAGGGACCAGCCTCAGGGTCCAGTGATCCAGACCCAGCTGAAGTGTGTGCGGATTTGAGGCTCAGTGTGTGAGGGACCAGCCTCAGGGTCCAGTGATCCAGACCCAGCTGAAGAGTGTGAATGTGAGGGTCAGTATGTGAGCGACCAGCCTCAGGGTCCAGTAATCCAGACCCAGCTGAAGTGTGTGTGAATGTGAGGGTCAGTGTGTGAAGGACCAGTCTCATGGTCCAGTGATCCAGACCCAGCTGAAGAGTGTGTGCATGTGAGGCTCAGTGTGTGAGGGACCAGCCTCAGGGTCCAGTGAACAAGACCCAGCTGAAGTGTATGTGAATGTGAGGCTCATTATGTGAGGGACCAGCCTCAGGGTCCAGTGATCCAGACCCAGCTGTGGGCAACGCAGCTTAGGAAGAATATGAAGGCCTTGTGGAGGGTGCCGAAAAGATTTACGAGAATGATTCCATTGATGAGGGACTTCAGTTACATGGTTAAATTGGAAAAGTTGGAATTGCAAATGGGATAGAGTACAAATGCAGAGAAGTCCTTCTACAACTGTACAGGGTATTGATGAGGCCATACCTGGAGTACTGCGTGCAGTTTTGGTCTCTTATTTAAGGAAGGATATACTTGCATTGGAAGCAGTTCACACAAGGTTCACGAGGTTGATTACTGAGGTGAGGGGTTGACTTATGAAGAAAGGTTTGAGTAGTTTTGGCCTCTACACATTGGAGTTGAGAAGAATGAGGTGATCTTATTGAAACATAAAAGTTACTGAGGGGGCTTGACAAGGTGGATGCAGAGAGGATGTTCCCACTGATGGTGAAACTAATTCCAGGGGGCATAGTTTCAGAGTAAGGAGTCGCCCATTTAAAACGGAGATGAGGAGGAATTTCTTCTCTTAAGGGTTATAAATATGTGGAATTCTCTGTCCCAGATAGCTCTGGAAGACGGGACATTGAATATATTTAAAGCGGGGATGGACAGATTTTTGAGCGATTCTGGGAGTAAAGGTTTCTGGGGAGCGGGCAGCGAAGTGGAGCTGAGCCCATGATCAGATCAGTCACGATCTTATTGAATGGTGGAGCAGGCTCGAGGGGCCGTATGGCCTACTCCTGCTGCAATCTTTTTTGTTCTAATGTTCTTCTTTCACTTTTGTTTACAGAAGTTCACTTTACAGGGTATTAAATGGGGAGGATTTGTCGACCAGTGGCTCGAACCAAACATCACATTCAGATCTGATGGAGTCACTCGATACATCGGGACCTGAATATCTTCGGCCTTTGACCATCGAAGCAAAAAACACTGTTCACAGCGGGGAGAAACTATACACGTGCTATATGTGTGGGCAAGGCTTCAGCCGGTCATCCAACCTGGAGAGAAACAGGATCAGTCAAACTGGAGAAAAACGCTGTAAATGTGGAGATTGTGGGAAATGTTTCAACTACCCGTCCCAGCTGGAAACACATCGGCGAGTTCACACTGGGGAGAGGCCGTTCACCTCTCTGAGTGTGGGAAGGGATTCACTCAGTTATCCCACCTGCTGATACACCAGCGAGTTCACACTGGGGAGAGGCCGTTCACCTCGCTGAGTGTGGGAAGGGATTCAGTCAGTTATCCTACCTGCTGATACACCAGCGAGTTCACACTGGGGAGAGACCGTTCACCTCTCTGAGTGTGGGGAGGGATTCAGTCAGTTATCCCACCTGCTGATACACCAGTGAGTTCACACTGGAGAGAGGCCGTTCACCTCTCTGAGTGTGGGAAGGGATTCACTCAGTTATCCCACCTGCTGACACACCAGCGAGTTCACACTGGGGAGAGATTGTTCACCTCTCTGAGTGTAGGAAGGGATTCACTCAATTATCCCACCTGCTGATACACCAGCGAGTTAACACTGGGGAGAGACTGTTCACCTCTCTGAGTGTAGGAAGGGATTCACTCAGTTATCCCAGCTGCTGATACACCAGCGTGTTCACACTGGGGAGAGGCCGTTCACCTGCTCTGAGTGTAGGAAGGGATTCACTCAGTTATCCCACCTGCTGACACGCCAGCGAGTTCACACTGGGGAGAGATTGTTCACCTCTCTGACTGTGGGAAGGGATTCACTCAGTTATCCCACCTACTGATACACCAGCGAGTTCACACTGGGGAGAGACTGTTCACCTCTCTGAGTTTGGGAAGGGATTCACTCAGTTATCCCACCTGCTGATACACCAGCGAGGTCACATTGAGGAGAGACCGTTCACCTGCTCTGAGTGTGGGAAGGGATTCACTCAGTGATCCCACCTGCTGAAACATCAGCGAGTTCACACTGGGGAGAGACTGTTCATCTCTCTGAGTGTGGGAAGGGATTCACTCAGTCATTGGAGTCAGGCAGAGAATTCCGCAGGTTCACAATTCTCTGAGTGTGTTATGTACTCTGAAAGGTGAGGGGATTTAATGGCAGCTTTCCAGGCCCCTGTTTATTTTACCTTCTCTCTGATCCAATTATCTCTCAGTTCTGAAGAAAGACCTTGCCTGAATTGTGAAATGAAGCGAATGTTTCTCCAATGTTGGTATTACTGCAGTACTGATGTACACCAGCAGCTGGTGATACTGTACTGTAAATCTTTACTGACCTTTGCCCAGCTCACCATCCCCATCTCCTGGCTGTCAGTGGTCTACAATGGGCGACAAGGGAAGGTTAAACACTCTGGGGTGAATTCTCACTTTTACCTCCCACAACTCGGGTGTGAGCGGATCGGCTCCAGTTTTACAGTCCGCACGGAGGAAATATGAACATTCAGCCCTTTAAAGCGAAGGTTTACAAACTCCGGGTTTCTGTGAAGAGAGATAGTTTGTATATTTCCCACCACCAATGGTGCGTGGTGCTGATACCTGAGCAATGTGTTCACTTTCAGAGCATAACTTATTGCTGCTTTTTAATACAAAGGAGCGGGGCAGTGATGAGAAAGGGCGGGGATGGATCTGTTGTCGGTGTTTACTTTTTATTAAAGTCTTCTCACATTTTATATTTGTATCGGTATATTTACAGTCTCACTGGGATTTACAATGTGTCATTTGTATTACATTTTCTAACTGCCGACCTCTGACCTCTGCTACTGACCCTATCCGCGCGGGGTCAAGTTATTGTGAGATCACGGATAATACAGGCAGAGAGAGAGAGAGAGAGAGAGGGAGAGAGAGAGAGACAGAGATAGGGAAAGATAGAGAGATAGAGAGACAGAGAGGGAGAGAGAGGGAGGGAGAGAGACATAGATTGAGAGAGAGACAGAGAGGGAGAGAGAGAGAGGAGAGAGACAGACATAGAGAGAGACAGAGAACGAGACAAAGAGTGAGAGACATAGAGAGAGAGAGAGAGAAAGCGAGAGAGAGAGAGTGTGTGTGTCCCTACTCTTTCACTCTTTCTGTATAGATTCTGGGATTGATACAGGGCTATGGGGAGAGAGCGGGACAGTGGCATTAGTTTGGGGATTGATACAGGACTATGGGGAGAGAGCGGGGCAGTGAGATTAGTTTGGGGATTGATACAGGACTATGGGGAGAGACTGGGGCGGTGGGATTAGTTTGGGGATTGATACAGGTCTATGGGGGGAGAGCGGGGCAGTGGGATTAGTTTCGGGATTGATACAGGACCATGGGGAGAGAGTGGGGTAGTGGGATTAGTTTGGGGATTGATACAGGACTATGGGGAGAGAGCGGGGCAGTGGGATTAGTTTGGGGATTGATACAGGACTATGGGGAGAGAGCGGGGCAGTGGGATTAGCATTGGGGATTGCGATAGGGCTAAGGGGAGAGAGCGCGGCAGTGGGATTAGTTTGGGGATTGATACAGGGCTATGGGGAGAGAGCGGAGCAGTGGGATTAGTTTGGGATTGATATAGGGCCATGGGGAGAGAGCGGGGCAGTGGGCTTAGTTTGGGTGAGATTGAGCAGCCATTTGACATGAGATGTGTGGTGACCATTTTGCACCAGGAGACGTGTTACAGAGAACGGGTGAGAGAGAGAGCGAGAGAGAGAGGAGAGAGAGAGAGAAAGAAAGACAGGCAGAGACTGAGAGTGAGAGTCAGAGAGAGAGAAAAAGAGAGAGACAGATAGACAGAGAGATAGAGAGAGATAGAGCAAGGCAGAAACAGGGAGAGAGACACAGTGAAACAAAGAGAGAGAGAGAGATACAGAGCGAATTGGAGAGAGAGAGATTCAGAGAGAGAGTCACAAAAATACAGAGCAAGAGAGAGAGATCGTCAGACAGGTAGAGAGAGATAGAGAGAGAGACTCAGAGAGAGGGGGACAGAGAGAGTGAGAGAGAGAAAGACAAACTTATAGAGAGAAACAGAGAGACAGAGTGATAGAGAGAGCAATAGAGAGAGAGTGATGGAGAGAGAGAAACAGACGTTAAGAGAGTGAGGCAGAGACAGACAGAGAGAGAGTGAGAGACAGAGCGAGTGAGACAGAGAGCGAGACAGGGAGAAAGACAGATATAGAGGCAGAGAGAGAGAGAGAGAGAAAAAAGAGACAGATAGACAAACAGAGAGAGAGGAGATAGACAAACGAAGCGAGAGAGACAGATAGAGGGAGAGTGAGCGAGAGAGATAGGCAGAAAGACAGAGAGCGAGACTAAGAGTGAGAGACATGGAGAGAGAGAGGTAGAGAGTGACAGAGTGATTGCATGTGTGTCTCTCTCTCTCTGTATCGATTCTGGGTTTGATACAGGGCTATGAGGAGAGAGCAGGGCAGTGGGATTAGTTTGGGATTGATACAGGGCTATGGGGAGAGAGCGGGGCAGTGGGATTAGTTTGGGGATTGATACCGGGCTATGGGGAGAGAGCGGTGCAGTAGGATTAGTTTGGAGAAAGATACAGGGCTATGGGGAAAGAATGGGGCAGTGGGATTAGCTTGGGGATTGATACAGTGCTATGGGGAGAGAATGGGGCAGTGTGATTAGTTTGGGGATTGATACAGGGCTATGGGGAGCGAGCGGGGCAGTGGGATTAGTTTGTGGATTGATACAGGGCTATGGGGAGAGAGCGGTGCAGTGGGATTAGTTTGGGGATTGATACAGGGCTATGGGGAGAGAGCGGTGCAGTGGGATTAGTTTGGGGATGGATACAGGAGTATGGGGAGAGAGCGGTGCAGTGGGATTAGTTTTGGGATTATTACATTGCTATGGGGAGAGAATGGGGCAGTGGGATTAGTTTGGGGATTGATACATGGCTATGGGGAGAGAGCGGGGCAGTGGGATTAGTTTGGGGATTGATACATAGCTATGGGGAGAGAGCGGGGCAGTGGGATTAGCTTGGGGATTGCGATAGGACTATGGGGAGAGAGCGGGGCAGTGGGACTAGTTTGGGGATTGATAGAGGGCTATGGGGAGAGAGCGGAGCAGTGGGATTAGTTTGGGATTGATATAGGGCTATGGGGAGAGAGCGGGGCAGTGGGGTTCGTTTGTGTGAGATTGAGCAGCCATTTTATATGAGATGTGTGGTGACCATTTTGCACCAGGGCACGTGTTACAGAGAACGGGTGAGAGAGAGAGAGAGAGAGAGAGGAGAGAGAGAGACAAAGAAAGACAGGGAGAGACTGAGAGTGATAGTCAGAGAGAGAGAAAAAGAGAGAGACAGATAGACAGAGAGATAGGGAGAGATAGAGCAAGGCAGAAACAGGGAGCGAGACACAGAGAAACAAAGAGAGAGAGAGAGATACAGAGCGAGTTGAAGAGAGAGAGAGAGTCAGAGAGAGAGTCACAAAAATACAGAGCGAGAGAGAGAGATCGTGAGACAGGTAGAGAGAGATAGAGAGAGAGACTCAGAGAGAGGAGGGCAAAGAGAGGGAGAGAGAGAGAGAAAGACAAACTTATAGAGAGAAGCAGAGATACAGAGTAATAGAGAGAGCTATAGTGAGAGAGTGATGGAGAGAGAGAGACAGAGGGTAAGAGAGTGAGGCAGAGACAGACAGAGAGAGAGTGAGAGACAGAGCGAGTGAGACAGAGAGAGAGAGAGAGACAGAGAGAAAGACAGATATAGAGGCAGAGAGAGAGAGCGAGAGAAAAAAGAGACAGATAGACAAAGAGAGAGAGAGGAGATAGACACAGGGAGCGAGAGAGACAGATAGAGGGAGATTGAGAGAGAGAGACAGGCAGAAAGACAGAGAGCGATACTAAGAGTGAGAGACATGGAGAGAGAGAGGTAGAGAGTGACAGAGTGAGTGCATGTGTGTCTCTCTCTCCCTGTATCGATTCTGGGTTTGATACAGGTCTATGAGGAGAGAGCAGGGCAGTGGAATTAGTTTGGGGATTGATACCGGGCTATGGGGAGAGAGCGGTGCAGTAGGATTAGTTTGGAGAAAGATACAGGGCTATGGGGAGAGAATGGGGCAGTGGGATTAGTTTGGGGATTGATACAGTGCTATGGGGAGAGAATGGGGCAGTGGGATTAGTTTGGGGATTGATACAGGTCTATGGGGAGCGAGCGGGGCAGTGGGATTAGTTTGGGGATTGATACAGAGCTATGGGGAGAGAGCGGTGGAGTGGGAATAGTTTGGGGATTGATACAGGGCTATGGGGAGAGAGCGGTGCAGTGGGATTAGTTTGGTGATTGATACAGGACTCTGGGGAGATAGCGGTGCAGTGGGATTAGTTTGGGATTGATACAGGACTATGGGGAGAGAGCGGGGCAGTGAGATTAGTTTGGGGATTGATACAGGACTATGGGGAGAGAGCGGGGCAGTAGGATTAGCTTGGGGATTGCGATAGGACTATGGGGAGAGAGCGGGGCAGAGAGATTAGTTTGGGGATTGATAGAGGGCTATCGGGAGAGAGCGGAGCAGTGGGATTAGTTTAGGATTGATATAGGGCTATGGGGAGAGAGCGGGGCAGTGGGGTTAGTTTGGGTGAGATTGAGCAGCCATTTTACATGAGATGTGTTGTGACCATTTTGCACCAGGGCCCGTGTTACAGAGAACGGGTGAGAGAGAGATAGAGAGAGAGAGGAGAGAGAGTGAGAAAGAAAGACAGGGAGAGACTGAGAGTCAGAGAGAGAGAAAAAGAGAGAGAAAGATAGATAGAGAGATATGGAGAGATAGATCAAGGCAGAAACAGGGAGAGAGACACAGAGAAACAAAGAGAGAGAGAGAGAGATACAGAGCGAGTTGGAGAGAGGGAGAGTCAGAGAGAGAGTCACAAAAATACAGAGCGAGAGAGAGAGATCGTCAGACAGGTAGAGAGAGATAGAGAGAGAGACTCAGAGAGAGGGGGACAGAGAGAGAGAGAGAGAGAAAGACAAACTTATAGAGAGAAACAGAGAGACAGAGTGATAGAGAGAGCAATAGAGAGAGAGTGATGGAGAGAGAGAAACAGAGGGTAAGAGAGTGAGGCAGAGACAGACAGAGAGAGAGTGAGAGACAGAGCGAGTGAGACAGAGAGCGAGACAGAGAGAAAGACAGATATAGAGGCAGAGAGAGAGAGAAAAAAGAGACAGATAGACAAAGAGAGAGAGAGGAGATAGACACACGAAGCGAGAGAGACAGATAGAGGGAGAGTGAGAGAGAGACAGGCAGAAAGACAGAATGCGAGGCTAAGAGTGAGAGACATGGAGAGAGAGAGGTAGAGAGTGACAGAGTGAGTGCATGTGTGTCTCTCTCTCTCTGTATCGATTCTGGGTTTGATACAGGGCTATGAGGAGAGAGCAGGGCAGTGGGATTAGTTTCGGATTGATACAGGGCTATGGGGAGAGAGCGGTGCAGTGGGATTAGTTTGGGGATTGATACAGGACTATGGGGAGAGAGCGTTGCAGTGGGATTAGTTTGGGGATTATTACATTGCTATGGGGAGAGAATGGGGCAGTGGGATTAGTTTGGGGATTGATACAGGGCTATGGGGAGAGGGCAGGGCAGTGGGATTAGTTTGGGGATTGATACAGGACTATGGGGAGAGAGCGGGGCAGTGCGATTAGCTTGGGGATTGCGATAGGACTATGGGGAGAGAGCGGGGCAGTGGGACTAGTTTGGGGATTGATAGAGGGCTATGGGGAGAGAGCGGAGCTGTGGGATTAGTTTGGTATTGAAATAGGGCTATGGGGAGAGAGCGGGGCAGTGGGGTTAGTTTGGGTGAGATTGAGCAGCCATTTTACATGAGATGTGTGGTGACAATTTTGCACCAGGGCACGTGTTACAGAGAACGGGTGAGAGAGAGAGAGAGAGGAGAGAGAGTGAGAAAGAAAGACAGGGAGAGACTGAGAGTGAGAGTCAGAGAGAGAGTAAAAGAGAGAGACAGATAGACAGAGAGATAGGGAGAGATAGAGCAAGGCAGAAACAGGGAGAGAGAGACAGAGAAACAAAGAGAGAGAGAGAGATACAGAGCGAGTTGGAGAGAGAGAGACAGTCAGAGAGAGAGTCACAAAAATACAGAGCGAGAGAGAAAGATCGTGAGACAGGTAGAGAGAGATAGAGAGAGAGACTCAGAGAGAGAGGGACAGAGAGAGAGAGAGAGAGAAAGACAAACTTATAGAGAGAAACAGAGAGACAGAGTGATAGAGAGAGCAATAGTGAGAGAGTGATGGAGAGAGAGAGACAGAGGGTAAGAGATTGAGGCAGAGACAGACAGAGAGAAAGTGAGAGACAGAGCGAGTGAGACAGAGAGAGAGAGAGAGACAGAGAGAAAGACAGATATAGAGGCAGAGAGAGAGAGCGAGAGAAAAAAGAGGCAGATAGACAAAGAGAGAGAGAGGAGATAGAGACATGGAGCGAGAGAGACAGATAGAGGGAGAGTGAGAGAGAGAGACAGGCAGAAAGACAGAGAGCGAGACTAAGAGTGAGAGACATGGAGAGAGAGAGGTAGAGAGTGCCAGATTGAGTGCATGTGTGTCTCTCTCTCTCTGTATCGATTCTGGGTTTGATACAGGTCTATGAGGAGAGAGCAGGGCAGTGGGATTAGTTTGGGATTGATACAGGGCTATGGGGAGAGAGCGGGGCAGTGGGATTAGTTTGGGGATTGATACCGGGCTATGGAGAGAGAGCGGTGCAGTAGGATTAGTTTGGAGAAAGATACAGGGCTATGGGGAGAGAATGGGGCAGTGGGATTAGTTTGGGGATTGATACAGTGCTATGGGGAGAGAATGGGGCAGTGGGATTAGTTTGGGGATTGATACAGGTCTATGGGGTGCGAGCGGGGCAGTGGGATTAGTTTAGGGATTGATACAGAGCTATGGGGAGAGAGCGGTGCAGTGGGATTAGTTTGGGGATTGATACAGGGCTATGGGGAGAGAGCGGTGCAGTGGGATTAGTTTGGGGATTGATACAGGACTATGGGGAGAGAGCGGTGCAGTGGGATTTGTTTGGGGATTATTACATTGCTATGGGGAGAGAATGGGGCAGTGGGATTAGTTTGTGGATTGATACAGGGCTATGGGGAGAGAGCGGGGCAGTGGGATTTGTTTGGGGATTGATACAGGGCTATGGGGAGAGAGCGGGACAGTGGGATTAGTTTAGGGATTGATACAGGGCTATGTGCAGAGAGCGGGGCAGTGGGATTAGTTTGGGGATTGATACAGGACTATGGGGAGAGCGCGGGGCAGTGGGATTATTTTGGGGATTGATACAGGGCTATGAGGAGCGAGCGGGGCAGTGGGATTAGTTTGTGGATTGATACAGGGCTATGAGGAGCGAGCGGGGCAGTGGGATTAGTTTGTGGATTGATACAGGGCTATGGGGAGAGAGCGGTGCAGTGGGATTAGTTTGGGGTTTGATACAGGGCTATGGGGAGAGAGCGGTGCAGTGGGATTAGTTTGGGGATTGACATAGGACTATGGGGAGAGAGCGTTGCAGTGGGATTAGTTTGGGGATTATTACATTGCTATGGGGAGAGAATGGGGCAGTGGGATTAGTTTGGGGATTGATACAGGGCTATGGGGAGAGAGCGGGGCAGTGGGATTAGTTTTGGGATTGATACAGGACTATGGGGAGAGAGCGGGGCAGTGGGATTAGCTTGGGGATTGCGATAGGACTATGGGGAGAGAGCGGGGCAGTGGGACTAGTTTGCGGATTGATAGAGGGCTATGGGGAGAGAGCGGTGCAGTAGGATTAGTTTGGAGAAAAATACAGGGCTATGGGGAAAAATGGGGCAGTGGGATTAGTTTGGGGATTGATACAGTGCTATGGGGAGAGAATGGGCCAGTGGGATTAGTTTGGGGATTGATACAGGGCTATGAGGAGCGAGCGGGGCAGTGAGATTAGTTTGTGGATTGATACAGGGCTATGGGGAGAGAGCGGTGCAGTGGGATTAGTTTGGGGTTTGATACAGGGCTATGGGAGAGAGCGGTGCAGTGGGATTAGTTTGGGGATTAACACAGGACTATGGGGAGAGAGCGTTGCAGTGGGATTAGTTTGGGGATTATTACATTGCTATGGGGAGAGAATGGGGCAGTGGGATTAGTTTGGGGATTGATACAGGGCTATGGGGAGAGAGCGGGGCAGTGGGATTAGTTTTGGGATTGATACAGGACTATGGGGAGAGAACGGGGCAGTGGGATTAGCTTGGGGATTGCGATAGGACTATGGGGAGAGAACGGGGCAGTGGGACTAGTTTGCGGATTGATAGAGGGTTATGGGGAGAGAGCGGAGCTGTGGGATTAGTTTGGGATTGAAATAGGGCTATGGGGAGAGAGCGGGGCAGTGGGGTTAGTTTGGGTGAGATTGAGCAGCCATTTTACATGAGATTTTTGGTGACCATTTTGCACCAGGGCACGTGTTACAGAGAAGGGGTGAGAGAGAGATAGAGAGAGAGAGGAGAGAGAGTGAGAAAGAAAGAAAGGGAGAGACTGAGAGTGAGAGTCAGAGAGAGAGTAAAAGAGAGAGACAGATAGACAGAGAGATAGAGTGAGATAGAGCAAGGCAGAAACAGGGAGAGAGACACAGAGAAACAAAGAGAGAGAGAGAGAGAGAGAGGAGAGAGAGTGAGAAAGAAAGAAAGGGAGAGACTGAGAGTGAGAGTCAGAGAGAGAGTAAAAGAGAGAGACAGATAGACAGAGATATAGAGAGAGATAGAGCAAGGCAGAAACAGGGAGAGAGACACAGAGAAACAAAGAGAGAGAGAGAGATACAGAGCGAGTTGGAGAGAGAGAGAGAGTCAGAGAGAGAGTCACAAAAATACAGAGCGAGAGAGAGAGATCGTGAGACAGGTTGAGAGAGATAGAGAGAGAGACTCAGAGAGAGAGGGACAGAGAGAGAGAGAGAGAGAGAAAGACAAACTTATAGAGAGAAACAGAGAGACAGAGTGATAGAGAGAGCAATAGTGAGAGAGTGATGGAGAGAGAGAGACAGAGGGTAAGAGATTGAGGCAGAGACAGACAGAGAGAGAGTGAGAGACAGAGCGAGTGAGACAGAGAGAGAGAGAGAGAGCGAGAGAAAAAAGAGACAGATAGACAAAGAGAGAGAGAGGAGATAGACACAGGGAGCGAGAGAGACAGATAGAGGGAGAGTGAGAGAGAGAGACAGGCAGAAAGACAGAGAGCGAGACTAAGAGTGAGAGACATGGAGAGAGAGAGGTAGAGAGTGACAGAGTGAGTGCATGTGTGTCTCTCTCTCTCTGTATCGATTCTGGGTTTGATACAGGTCTATGAGGAGAGAGCAGGGCAGTGGGATTAGTTTGGGATTGATACAGGTCTGTGGGGAGAGAGCGGGGCAGTGGGATTAGTTTGGGGATTGATACCGGGCTATGGAGAGAGAGCGGTGCAGGAGGATTAGCTTGGAGAAAGATACAGGGCTATGGGGAGAGAATGGGGCAGTGGGATTAGTTTGGGGATTGATACAGTGCTATGGGGAGAGAATGGGGCAGTGGGATTAGTTTGGGGATTGATACAGGTCTATGGGGTGCGAGCGGGGCAGTGTGATTGGTTTGGGGATTGATACAGAGCTATGGGGAGAGAGCGGTGCCGTGGGATTAGTTTGGGGATTGATACAGGGCTATGGGGAGAGAGCGGTGCAGTGGGATTAGTTTGGGGATTGATACAGGACTATGGGGAGAGAGCGGTGCAGTGGGATTAGTTTGGGGATTATTACATTGCTATGGGGAGAGAATGGGGCATTGGGATTAGTTTGGGATTGATACAGGGCTATGGGGAGAGCGCGGGGCAGTGGGATTTGTTTGGGGATTGATACAGGGCGATGGGGAGAGAGTGGGACAGTGGGATTAGTTTAGGGATTGATACAGGGCTATGTGCAGAGAGCGGGGCAGTCGGATTAGTTTGGGGATTGATACAGGACTATGGGGAGAGAGCGGGGCAGTGGGATTATTTTGGGTGAAATTGAGCAGCAATTTTACATGAGATGCGTTTTACACCAGGACACGTATCTGGGTGATCTGTGAACAAATCTGGTTTGCCTGTCTGGGCTCGGGGATTTGTGTATTGGTCCCAGTCTCTGGGTCCTTAATGTGTTTGAAGAGTTTGAAGTTAGTCACACCTTGTTGAAGCATTTCCTTCTTTCAGGGCATTGATAGTAAACAGCTTCAATCCTGTGTATCTGTGAGAGCGCGACACAATCGAATTTACTCCATCTTCAAACCAACAAAACGTGCTTCTCCATTTCCTGCCCTGCTAAGATATCCCACCGTTCCACAATACAGCATTGTCTGAATCAGCCTTTGATCCCATATACTGGTCAATCTGAAACATTCAAAGCTTTCAGATGGAGAAACTAGATTTACCCCACACATTCCAACCCACAATTGGATGGTTAGCAAATCAAAAATGTCCCAGAAATTTGATTTTTTGCTGTGGGTTTAAACAGTCAGACTGCAATCTGTCAGGGTACATTTCAATCAAGGAAACATCAGAATGGGAATGAGAGACAGGGAGAGAGAAAAAGAGAGGTGGACAAGGAGAAGCAGTGAGAGAATTAGGGATAGAGAGAGCGAGTTGGCAGAAAAGAGAAAGAGAGAGATCGGAAATGGACAGCAGCAAAGACAGAGGGAAAAGTGAAAGAGATAGATGGACAGATAGAAATTGGGAGCGAGGGAGAGAGTGAGGGAGCAAGACGGAGAGAGGGAGACAGAGAGACTGACAGAGAGCGAGAGAGAGAGAGGGACAGAGATAGAGAGAGGGCGAGAGAGACAGGGAAACTGAAAGAGAGAGCGACAGAGAGAGAGAGTGGGAGACAGAGAGAGACAGAGAGAGAGAGATAGAGATAGAGAGACAGCGATATATAGAGAGGCAGAGGAGAGAGAGAGAGACATAGAGAGAGTGACAGAGAGAGAGACAGATAGAGAGAGACATAGGGAAAGAGAGAATGAAAGAAAGACAGAGAGAGCGAATGAGACTGAGAGAGAGATTCAGAGAGAGAGTAAAACATAGAGAGACAGATAGACATAGAAACGTAGAAACATAGAAATTAGGTGCTGGAGTAGGCCATTCTGCCCTTCGAGCCTGCACCACCATTCAATAAGATCATGTCTGATCATTCCCTCAGTACCCCTTTCCTGCGTTCTCTCCATACTCCTTGATCCCTTTGGCTGTAAGGGACATATCCGACTACATTTTGAATATCCAATGAACTGGCATCAACATCTCTCTGCGGTAGAGAATAAAGAGAGACAGAGAGAGCGATAGAGAGAAAGAGAGAGAGAGAGAGAGAGAGGGAAATACAGATAGAGAAAAACAGAGACACAGATAGACAAAGCAAGAGAGAGAGACAGAGAGAGAGAAAGAGAGAGAGAGTGAGCGAGAAAGAGAGACAGCGAGGGAGACAGAGGGACACAGAGAGGGTGAGAGAGAGAGACAGAGAGTGTGTGTGCGCGTGCATGCGTGCGTGTGTGCAGCCATTTTACATGAGATGTGTGGTGACCATTTTACAACAGGACATGTGTTACACAGAAAGAGAGAGGGAGAGACAGACAGAGAGAGAGAGAGAAGACAGTCATAGAGAGAGAGAGAGAGAGAGAGAGACAAGACAGTTAGAGCGACAGAAATAGAGAGGGAGAGAAAGAGAGAGACATAGAGAAAGAGACAGAGGGAGAGAGACAGATAGAGCCAGAGAGAGAGAGAGAGAGAGAGAGAGTGAGAAAGACAGGGAGAGAATGAGAGTGAGAGTCAGAGAGAGAGAAAAAAACAGAGACACAGATAGACAGTGAAACAAAGAGAGAAAGAGAGAGACAGAGACAGAGAGAGAGAGAAAGAGAGAGAGATACAGAGCAAGATGGAGAGAGAGAGAGAGTCAGAGAGAGAGACACAAAATATACAGAGCGAGAGAGAGAGTGAGACAGACAGATCGAGAGAGGCAGAGAGAGAGACTCAGAGAGAGGGGAACAGAGAGTCAGAGAGAGCGAGAGAGAGAGAGAGGCAAACTTATAGAGAGATACAGAGAGAGAGACAGAGAGATAGAGTGATGGAGAGAGAGAGAGACAGAGATCGGCAGAGACTCAGAGAGAAAGGGACAGAGAGAGAGACAGAGAGAGAGATGGTGACAGATAGAGAGAGAGAGACAGAGGACAAGAAAGTGAGGCAGAGACAGACAGAGAGAGAGTGAGAGACAGAGCGAGTGAGACAGAGAGAGAGACACACAGAGGGAAAGGCAGATATAGAGGCAGAGAGAGAGAGAGAGAGAGAGAGAGAGAGAGAGAGAGAGAGAGAGAGAGAGAGAGAGAGAGAAGAGACAGATAGACAAAGAAAGAGAGATAGAGATAGACACAGAGAGCGAGAGAGACAGATAGAGGGAGAGCGCGAGAGAGAGAGACAAAGAGGCAGAAAGACAGAGAGAGAGAGAGAGACAGACACAGAGAGAAAGACAGATAGAGAGAGGGAGGGAGAGACAGAGAGAGAGATAGACAGAGAGCGAGACAGAGAGTGAGAGACATAGAGAGAGAGACAGAGAGGTAGAGTGTGACAGTAATAGAGAGAGACAGAGTGCGAGAGACAGAGAGAGAGAAACAGAGAGATGGAGAGAGACAGAGTGAGTGCGTGTTTGTCTCTCTCTGTATAGATACTGGGCTTGATACAGGGCTATGAGGAGAGAGCAATGCAGTGGGATTAGTTTGGGGATTGATGCAGGGCTAG